>NW_026652277.1:103311763-103381763 GCF_009828535.3 Hylobates moloch | reverse complement strand
CTCAAAGGGGCGAAAAAGCAAACCAAAAACCTCAAAGCAAGTAAAAAACAAGCAAAAAGTTCATAGTTATTAAAGGCAACTTTTTTGGCTAGACAGTATATTTAGAATTACCATGTTAAGGCTTGTCTTTTTAATGTTATCATTATGTATGTACACATTATTAATTTAAGATGATTTATCTAACTGATTCCTTTTGTTACCTGGCTAGCAGGGAAAAGGGGTCGAGGCCGGTCCTGACCTGTTACAATGAAGACTGACTTGCTATGTGGGATTACACCAGAAGCTTGCAGTGGAGTAATGGTAAGGAAATCAAGCAACCTTAAATATCTCGGCTGTATAGGAGCATATTCTATTGCAGAAGACCTTCCTATGAAGATCATGGAATCAAATACGGGACATTGAACTAATACTTGGACTTTGATATGAATTTCTTTAACAATTTTCTCTGCAGTGCAAGTTATTAAACTAAAGCTACTCTATTTTCAAAATGTGTTCCAACAGAAATCCTTCATAACTCCTAGCATGGTATCTTAATAAAGAATAAAGTTCTTTTAAAAATCTGCTCTAAGTAGATTTTTCCCCTTTTTTAAATTAAGGATCCCAACAGTGGTATTTTGAAATATTCTCTTGAATTTGTGCATTTAAATTTTATTGCAGTGGTATAGATGAATGCCACTGATGGTATCCTTAAATTTTATTTCTGCTCACCAAGGTTAATCATGATTGTCTATATCTTTTTTATAGTAATCACTTTTGAATTGTGTTCAGATATGCAGTTTCAGGTGTAATCATCAGAGCTGGTTAGTCAGGCATTCCAGATAGTGGTTCTTTATAGAACCTTTTTAAAAGGGTTGGTTAACTACCTCAGTAGCAGAGGATTGAACTATACCCTGTCTGTACTGTACATAGAAAATCTTTGTAGATAAAAGCAAGGCTTGTTAAATATGATATGAGGGTAAGATTTTAATATACCAAATGTAACATTCTTAGTTGCCTTTAGTTTCAGAGGCTTGTAAGACTTCCTCATGACCATCATAACAGGCCTTGCTTTTGTCGTATTTTGTGGCTGAAAAAGCAGCCTTGCTTCTTCAGATATTGTAGTTATTTGGATGTATAATAGTTTAGCAAGATGTTACTTTTGTAAGACATCAGATGTTCAAAAAAGTGCATCCGAACTTGTACTAAATACTGCAGTGTCCCTTTATAAAAAGTCAGACTAAAACTGACAGTTGTACAGCAAAGCCTGACATTTGGATATTTTGAAGTTTTTTTCATAAATCATAGAAATTAGTATATGGCTGTAGTTTAGCTTTTTAGGTAAAAGGTATGTTTCATTAGTGCATTTCTTACTGCTGATCACTATAAACATGTGAATCAGCTTTCCATTTCTTATGCAGGTCATGATAACTTGTAGAGTAGAGTACAATCATTTGTGCTATGTTTTTAATTTTCTAAAGCACCTTGATGACAGTGAGTGTCCAGTGGTGAAGCATCCTCTATTGAACCACCCTCAAAAATTTTTTTGCCAAGTCCTAAGTTGATAGCTTAAAGTAAAAAGTGAAAATTATAGTTTCATTAGGACTTGGTGTAAAGAAATCCCCTCTCCCCTTCCCCAAAGGGATACTGCAGTTATATCACATACCCAATAGGCACCACGATGAAGATCAGAGCTTATACTTAATTAAGGTTTTATACACACCAGTTCCCCAGTAAATGCAAATTTAACAAGAAAATTAGACATGTCATATGTTCAAAATGCTCATGGCAAACAATCATTTTGCATTCCTGCAAATAAAATTGTTTTATACTGTAAGCTGGAGGCGAGTGTAACTTATTTTTGTAATAAAGTTTTTATTTTTTTTATGTGTCATTAATATAAATGTGTGTTAGTGTAGAAATCTTCTGGTTTAAAAACTTAGAATTGCACACATTTCAGTATGTTTATTTGTACTTACATAATTTTAGAATAGTGGTTGCCAATAGCCTGTATGTTTCACATTAATTGGTTTTTTGTTATCTAAATAAATCATTTTAGTATGTTGTATGTCAGTTACTGGGATAGCTGGGACATAGAGTGTAATTTAAAATTTGTCAATAAGTATTCATTGGAATATATGTAAATGTGCCTTGCCGGTTATTGAAACTTATCTACAAAATGAGTATGGGGTGACAAAAATTAGTTCCTGGTGCTTAATGAAACTTTCTGCCACTGATTTTATATATTACCCCGTGCTTTTTTAAAGTACATCTCTCTCAAAACTTAGTGTAAGTTTGAGGGCTACACAAAACATTTACATTTCATTCTAACATAATATAATAGGTTGTGGAAAGTGGGTAAACTAAATGTAGCCTTCAGTAAAATTGAATCTCAGTGTAATCCTTGGTGCTGGCATTTCCCAGTTCCGAGGAGTTAAATGATCCCATCTAAGAGGTCATTGCCATGCCTATTGGCACTTTACTGTCATAGCATTTTTAAGGGACACTGTCAAGGTGTTTAAGTTCTCAGAATTACTTGTTGGGATTTTAGGACAGGTTTGTTTACTTAACTGCATTGTCAAAGTTGAAAGAGGAACACTTTTGTGAGTTCACAAATGTGTTCTTAAGAAAACATTAAAATATGGAGCTCTGGGTTTTCAAGACTATTTGGCATTCTTAGTTTGGGGACTTGGGAGGGAAACTGATAAAAAGAAATTGTGAAGAATTGATGGTTATACTTAAAGAAGGGTAATGTAAACAGTGGTGATGAAATATATACACATCAAGTGAAATTACTTGACAGTGTTCATTTGAATGACTTTGAATTCAAGCCATTATAATTACTTTTAAAATTAAATCTCATTTGCACTGTTCTGATAATGGGTGCAGTTTTTGAGCAATATAATCAGAGCTAAATATGCATGTAGTGATTAGTGATGTGAACAATTAACGTTCTGAGAAGAAATACTAACTGTGGTATTTTCAAACTTAAATTTCTGTAGTAAAATCAGTATCAAAGTCTTATCAGATCAAGGAAAAACAGGCAATGCATATAAACATACTTTTGAATGTTGTGTGGCCTATAAAGCAATAATGCAATTTATATGGAATGTCATGGGATATGAGAAATGGAAATGCAAAAATAACTAATCCTTTAGTAAAAATGTCAACATGTTAAAGGGGGAATGTTAACTAATGTAGGTTATTGCTATTTGTGATTTGTTTATGGGTTCTTGGCTTTGACAGCTTCAAAGAATGGACAGTGATAAGTTAAAAGAAATTTTGTATATTGTCAAGGAAAGGGTCTTAAATCCGAGTCAAGTCCCTTCCTTGGGGTAAAAAATGTATTCTTAAAGCATTCTGATGTTAAAAAGAAAAGTTATCTAACCAAAACAGACGCAAGATTTTGTTTCTGCAGACTACTTGGCAATCAAAAGTGATCATAAATTTAGGTTATCAGTTTTCAGAAAGTTGCTTTGTTGAGAAAATTTTGTTAGATATATTCTCCCAAGCATGCTTTTTGTGGAAGGTTTTCAGCCATTACCACTGAATCAGATGTTAAAAACGGAGGGAAAATTGTGCACACACAAAACTGTTGTACACTCATGATTGCAGTTTTAGCTTAAGAAACCAGTTACTGTGAATCTGACTTAAAATGTAAAGTTTTCTCCTGATAAAATAGGAACAACATAGAAATGGATTGATGGGGTGATCTGAGTTATTGTATATAAAAGTTTTTAAAGAATAGAATGAACATCAAGCTAGATAGGCAGAAATTGACACATTCAGAACCGCTTTTTTGACTGCGAAGCCAAAAGTTGTCAGAAACATAGCAAAAGATCCCTTATGATTACAGAGTATTTTACGTAGTCTCTATTTTAAGGGGAGAAATTAAATAGAAGGGCTTCATGCATTTAGGAGAGGGTGCTAAAACTTCTCAAGCTCATAAAACTTACAGGAATACCCACCATGATCATTTTCTCTCTAATTATGTATACCACAAAATTTTCATCTGGCCATAGGAATTCACTGGTGGGTATAAAATTAATGACTAAAGAACTTAAGTGACAAATACACAAAAGAAACAGACTTGTGGGGATATTGTTTTAAGGTGTATTAATTACTCAGTGATCATACCACTCAATAGGTCATGCCACTACTTTTCTTAAGATGCTAATTATGAAGCAGTGCTCACAGGCATTTTTAAACTAGCAAATTTGTAGATGGACTTTTGGGGTCTGTCACTTTTTAAAAGTATTTAAGACTTCTGTTAGCACCACAGTCTGCCTTCAGTAATACACCTAAAATATTTTTCAGGACCAGAAGCATTCAGTTTGAAAATTTTGCAGATGCAAACCAGTATTATTACTAACGCTCTGGGTCAAAGATTAGGTTTTTAATATTAACAGTAGTCTGGTAAATATTTAGAAGTCTGGCATTGAGAAACAAAAGCTTGTACCTGACTAGTATTTTTATTTAAAAAAATTAGTTCTGTTAGCTTATTTAAATTGTCTTTTATTTATCCGTAGAATTTATATTTATTTCATTCCTTTCATCTCACTGAAAACTGTCTGCAGGCCCTTTGATTTGGATTAGATGTGTGAAGTACTGTCTTTTGCCAAAAACCTCAAATTACCTGTTCTTTTCAACGTAGTAGGTTTGTGCTTGTTTGGAGATCAGTTCAAAAACTATCTGTACTATCTGTACTGCCTCTGATGTTAAGATTTTATGTATAGCATAAGGAAGCTAGCTCTGACTATATTTTCCTAAGAATAAAGACCTATTTTTGTAGCATGTCTTAGGATCTCCAGGAGTCCAAGAATTATTGTGGGTGTCCTCCATTTCATCACTTTTCACTTAACAGCTTTTAAGTAGACACTTGGAATCTTTAGAGGTCTGTCGCCCTTTGATTATCCATACATTCGAAGTAACTAGCCAATGGTGAAAAATTCCCCAAGATATCCTCAGTTGCAATCACATTACTGGAAGATGAATAGAATAAATGTATTAGGCTGGTCTTAATTTTTGATGGAAACATTCTGTTGTCACATACTTGCCATTGGATTTGATAAAGTTAGTGATAATTTGGGAAAGAATCGGGGACTTGTCAATATATTTGTGGGTTTTAGCTTATACCCCTAGGATTTCTTGGTTGCGGGAGGAGCAGTTTTGGCCACTTCCATCAGGACAAGACTCTTTTTAGGTCACTTAGTGCAGGGTTTAGTTTCTAGTTTGGATTAACAACATTTATATTGATTATCGAAAACAAGTTTTCATCATTTCAGAACAGTCCTGGAAGTTTGACTTTGAGTGTGGGAGAAGTCCTAATAAACCATTTTGGAAATTAGTGTCTCCAAGTGTTATAGCTTCCTATAATGGGTTTCTAACACAGTGGGATCAAAATAAGGTTATTTTAGGATAATATACTGTAAACTTAATTGACTGATTTTTCTACTTTGTCTATAAAGTGGCTTACAACAAGTTCTAATCTAGAAAGGAGTTATAAAGGTTATCTGTAATGTTTATGAATTGTCATTTCTTGCCTTTTTTTAGGCTTTCAGCTGTATTTTGAAAAGGAGATTGTTGTGACAAACTCAACTTGTTTGGAGAGAATTTTAGGAAACCTAAGGGAGTTGGCATTTTATATCATTTTTGATGTGCAGTTTTTGAGTTTTCAGGGCAGAAGGGCAAAGTACTTGGTGTGGACAAGTTGTTACCACAGATTAAAGAATAAGACCAGGGCTTGCTGACAATAATAAATTTGTTAAAGAGTTTTGTAGGTTCCATATGGTAAAATTAGGTCTTGTAACTATAGAAACACCATGATATACAAGAAGAGTTCCAACATACATGTTACAGCTCATTAATGGTGTTAACTTTAAGTTGAAATTTGAATAACATGGAATTTGTGTTACATGAGTACTGCATCATTTAAACACAAATTTGCTAAAGCTAGGTGCCTCTGTATACTAAAACCCTTATGACAGCATTTTTAAGATAATATCTTTAATATGTCAGTATTTATGTTAATTGGTTGCTTTAATTGGAAGACTCAGGAATTAGGCCTCCAGTTGCTTTAAGTTTAACACATCATGAAAAATTAGAAAAGCATATGTACAAATTGTATTTCTCAGTTTTATTTAATGTTTGGAATATACTTAGAGGAAAACCAGAAATAATGTTAAAGGTCATCTTTAAAAATGGCAGAATACACTTTTCATTTCCACTCTGGAGCCACATGTATATGTAATACAGAGTAGTTTTGGCAAATTTCGTTCATACCTCTACCTCCTTTGCTTTTTTCCTTGAAATAGTAAAAATTCACATAAATTTGCAGAAATTAAGTTCTTAGGAGTTCTTCAACAGTACTAAAGACAGGTTCCATTCCCTTTTGGTTTCCTGCCTAACTTCAGGTACAGTTAAACATGGAATTAAAAGACGAACAGCCTTTATTGTAAAATTGTCATGTAACAAATCCTAGTTGATCTCTGGTTTCCTGGAGATTTATTTAGCATTTGGGAGGGGATCAACAAAGAGGCACAGCAAGCAGATACTGTAGTTAGTATTATTTTTCCCCTTTTTGCTTACTGTCTGTCGATTAGTCTGTTTAAATTACTAGTACATTTTATGGTAAATTTCTTTGATTTATTTTACCTCCTTTTAGAATGGAAGCTCCTTGAAGGGCAGGGAAATCTGAGTAGGCAGGCATTTAAAAATATTTAAAATGTTCAGTTGGGTGGAAGTTTAGTTTATTTGCCAAATTAGGCTTGTGACATGAGAACTTGACAAAGGGAATCAAATATTTCGAACCACTTAATTTACGGCATGGAAAGCTTTTAAAAATGATCACAAAGTGCTAATGATTTAAGTAAATTAAGATGAAGATCCACATTTAAATTATCAACGTGACATTTTAAAAAATTTTAAAATTGTCTTAAGTTGAGGGAACAGTTGGCCTTGTGATTTACAGATTTTTTTATGTTAAAATAACCCTATGTGTAAGTGACTGTTTTCCTTATTTGAAATTAAGAGGAAAAGGGTGCTCATAAGTCATCTTTAGCAGTGAACTTAACAGAATCCAGTTCATCAGTTTTCCTTTATGCTGATGTGTAGTTTGTGCTGTTGAACAAGACTATCAATTTATAAGCCCCCTGTCTATAAGTTCTTTATGAGGCGAGGAGGGCCTACTTCAAGATGGAACTGTTTTGCTAATGAGGGTCTGGTTGGTTTTGAGTCTAAAGTTTTTATAAGGTTCTTTTGCATAGCAATTTGAAGGTGAGGGAATAATGATAATGAGAAAAAGCATGAAGCCTAGATAACTAAAAATGAGGTGTCGAAAGCAGCTATTTCTGAGGGTAGTGTATATTGCTTACTCTATCTTAAAGTAACTTAGAGAAATGGTTACATACATATGAATAGACTTATATTTACCTACCAGTTGATTGGTAGCTGAAATTCAATAACCTGAATAGTGAGGCTTTGAATTTAAGGTATTATTTCACTACACTATATATACCTCCTAATATCAGTAGTGTGAGTAAAAGTGGTATTTATGTTTATGCTTAGTTGATGTTTTAACTTGATTTTTTAAAATCTAGAAGGACCTTTCCATGGAGTCCACTCCCAGATATCTCCTCTCTTTAGTTCTCTCTTAAAATTTATTTTATTTTTTTAAGAGATATGGTTGGCCAGGCATGGTGGCTCATGCCTGTAATCCCAGCACTTTGGGAGGCCCAGGGAACAGATCACCTGAGGTCAGGAGTTTGAGACCAGCCTGGCGTCTGGCCAACATAGTGAAACCCTCTCTCTACTAAAAATAATAATAATAAAAAAGTCCGGAGAGTCAGGAGAATCGCTTGAACCCCGGGAGGTGGAGGTTGTAGTGAGTCGAGATGGCGCCACTGCACTCCAGCCTGGGCAATAGAGTGAGACTCCGTCTCAAAAAAAAAAAAAAAAAAAAAAAAAAAAGTCTTACTCTGTTATCCAGGCTGGAAATCTGTAGCACTGTCATAGCTCACTGCAGCCTCAAACTCCTGGGCTCAAGCAGTCCTCCTGCCTCAGCCTCCCACAGTGCTGGGATTACAGGCATGAGCCACTGTGCCTGGTCTCTTGGTCATGTTTATTACTTGAATACACTTAAGTCTTTACTTAAATGAGTTTTAGAATCTCTGATTCTCATAAGGAAATAGTACACTGAGTAGTTTTCCTTCATTTTCCACTTCCTGTTGGGTATCCTTCCTTTCTTACTGTCAAGATTATAATACTTTACAACTGATTACCTTATACTTGCCTCTAGACTGCAGAGAGGAAAAACAACATATATAATGTACTTGCCCATCCTTGTCCATCACAGCAGTTTATTTTATATATGTATATAAAATAAGACTGTGGTCTTATTACTCTTGAATGCTAAAAATTTTAAGTTACCAGTTTCTTATATGATGCATTGAAATATTAGTTCACATCAGTTTTCTCTTTGTGCTTCTGATTTCCTCAGACGTTTGGTGATTCTTCGTATCTATCAAAGAAGGATATTAGGAAAAGTGGTGTTGACTTGTCTGCTGAGATGGCTTACTGCATGTTGTGTGTGTGTGAGAAAATGAGGACTAATAGCCTTTATTTTTAGCTTTCGTGGGAGTAGTGAGGCAAGTAGGGTACCCTCTCCAGTGTCAGAAGAGTTTTCAATTGCAGGAGTTCTGACTGCTCTCAGGTTACTCACTTTGAGAGGGAGGTAGACCCTAAAAGCAATTTTACCACTGTCAAGTCTCAGCCCTTTCACTCCTACAAACTAGGAGGTCTTGCTTTTTCCTTCTCAACTCATCCCTCTCATGGAAAGTTGCTCCTGCTGTTTGTAGCAAAATTAATATGAGCCTCATTTCTTCATCTTTTGTATGAAGGAATATGAATTTATCTTTTGTATCTAAATTGTGCAATTTAGTATAAAAGGTGCTAGTTTTAAAATAGAACTGGTAGTAAAACACAGTAGCATGGTGCCACCTCCTGAATTAGGAGAAATCTTAATCTGTATTATCACTTCCATATCACTGCTCATTTAAAATATATTGTCTTGGAAAAGCAAGTCTTACTTGGAAAGAGAACAGGTACATAGAGGACATTTTGTGACTAAGGATGCAAATTTAGTGACATTCTTAATGGAGAAAAGCATATTATTTTGGAAGCCCTTTTTTGTTTTGTTGTTTTTGAGACAGGGTCTCTGTTGCCCAGGCTGGAGTGCAGTGGTGCAATCATGGCTCACTGCAGCCTTAACCTCCCCGGCTCAAGCAATCCTCCCACTTCATCCTAATAGCTGGGACCATGGATGTGTGCCACCATGCCCGGCTAATTTTTCTTTCTTTTGAGACAGAGTTTCGCTCTTGTTGCCCAGGCTGGAGTGCAATGGCATGATCTTGGCTCACTGCAACCTCTGCCTCCTGGGTTCAGGTGGTTCTCCCAACTCATCCTCCTGAGGAGCTGGGATTACAGGCGCCCGCCAACCACGCCCAGCTAATTTTTGTATTTTTAGTAGAGATGGGGTTTCAACATGTTGGCCAGGCTGGTCTTGAACTCCTGACCTCAGGTGATCCGCCCACCTCTGCCTCCCAAAGTGCTGGGTTTATAGGTGTGAGCCACCGTGCCCGGCCAATTTTTTTTATTTTTCAGAGAGATGAGGTCTCCCTATGTTGCTGAGGCTGGTCTCAAACTGGGCTCAAGTGATCCTCCCGCCTTGCCTCCCATTGTGTTGGGGTTACAGGTGTGAGCCACTGTACCTGGCCTGAAAGGCCTTTTTGGAAATAGGTTCAGAAAATGTTTCCACATTTAGTTTCTGAACATTTAAAACTAAACCATTGAGAATTTCTTTTTCCCCATCCTATTTAACAGTTTTCCTTTCTGTCTTGTTATTTTCAGCAAGGCAAAATTTTTGGCAGGTTATGAAACTTCATACCTTATTGTGGCAGGGATCTCAAACCTACTTTCCAGGTTTGATGTTCTGGGGTTTGATGAAAATCCACGTTAATTTACTTCTGGAATATATTCTATACTTCTGTCAACTCTGGTGATTAGGGAATCTAATTTTCTACATAAAGGCAAGTCAAACTTCTTGAGTCACTTTGGCTTCAAGGTATCAAAACAGTTCTTAATTAGATTTTGTGATATTAAATATTGGCTGATACCAAGGAAGAAACTGACTTGAAAGGTTTCTGGTACCAACAATCTTGGCTAATTTTTTTTTTTTTTTTTTGAGACGGAGTCTTGCTCTGTCGACAGACTGGAGTGCAATGGTGAGATCTCGGCTCATTGCAGCCTCTTCCTTCTGGATTCAAGTGAGTCTCCTGCCTCAGCCTCCCAAGTAGCTGGACTACCGCTCAGCTAATTTTTGTATTTTTAGTAGAGATGGGGTTTCACCATGTTGGCCAGGCTGGTCTTGAACTCCTGACCTCAGGCCATCCGCCTGCCTCGGCCTTCCAAAGTGCTGGGATTACAGGTGTGAACCACTGTGCCTAGCCTAATTTGGCTAATTTTTCAGTGGTAACAGTATCTGGCCAGTCACACATACAAATGTACATACATTCATAGATATATACACACATTAATAGGAAACTAAAGAGGGAAATAAATCTTTAGTAGACCTAGATCTTTTAGTTAAAATTTATGGACATAAAATGCTCCTAATTTTCTTTTATTCATATGGCTTTCCCATTCTAACAAGCCTGATCTGGCTTGTATATTTATTTTCCACATATACTTACAAAGGTATAGGTTGGTGAAGTAAAATGCTGTCTGTGCATTAATGTAGTTTTCTCATTTCAACGACTTAGGTAGTTTTTTCAGGAGTTCTGGATGAGACACTGAAAATCTGTTAGTCATTGGGCCATTTAATGGAAGCAGCTACGTACAAACATTTAACCTCTGAGCCTCAGTTTCCTTGTAAAAAGATATTTTTCCAGCTCTCAATTATATCCTATGAATACAGGATTTATAGGATCGTGTCTTTTTTTTTTTTTTTTTTTTGGAAAATTCTGCCTAGAGGACTTTTGACATTATTTCATTCACGCTTTTATGTGGAGATTTATTTTAACAAAAGAATAAATGATACATTAAAAAGTAGACTTAATTCGCCCTGTAATACCTTACATGTATGAACATTTGGTACATTATTTTTGTGATAGCTCTTTGAGGGAAAGATAGGGTAAATACGACTCTTGAAAGTTGAGGAAGCTAACACTGAAGCATATATTTTCTTACATTCTGAGGAGGAAAACTATCAAGCTCTCATTGGTCCACAAAGCATTATTCCAAGTTATTCCCAAATTTCCCTAAATTACCATGTTAATGCATGAATTGGGAGTTAACCTGAATCACACAGATGTTAGCTAATACATGAATCTACTTTCGTGGGAGTAACTCCGTTTTAGAATAGGTGTTCATTTATTCTAAGTTTCTTAGTTTTGAAATTCTAGTCAGAATTCTCAATGCTAATAGATGAATGAACCTGATGAGGAAATACAAAACAGTCCAACTGCTAAACCAACCTCCTAGATTTTATTTATGTTAATAATTGTTCTCTTAACAATTACAGGGCCACCATATAGTCTAAAATAGCATCAGTGTTCTGATTACCAGTGACTCCCCAAGTAAACTGTCTTTAGGCTGAAAGCCCACATATTTAATTATCAGTAAAGCATTTTATTGCACCTTTTCTAGTGAGCTTGGTGGTTTTGGAATGATACCTCTTTTAAGTACAGTCTCTGTTGCACTCAGGCTGGAGTGCAGTGGCGCTATCTCGGCTCACTGCAACCTCCGCCTCCCGGTTTCAGGTGATTTTCCCACCTTAGTCTCCCAAGTAGCTGGGATTACAGCCACCATGCCTGGCTAATTTTTCGTATTTTAAATAGAAACTAGGTTTCACCATATTGGCCAGGTTGGTCTCAACTCCCGCCTCAGGTGATCACCTGCCCGCCCCGGCCTCCTTAAGTGCTGTGATTACAGGCATGAACCACCACGCCCAGCCTCCCCTCTCTTTTTAAGAGTTGTTCACAGGATACCAGTGTCCCCATATGAAAATTATATATTTTAAAGATTTAACCCCTAGGGTATTTACTACATTTACTTAACCTTCTTGAAAATTGGCACTTTGCCAGGTTATCTCATCTTCCATCCTTACCTGTTCTTATTTTCCTTTTTCCCTGTATACTTGTTTCCTTGATCACATCTACATTACAGCCCCATACCATATCTGTGTGGACTCCTGCTTTAGTGTCAGGGCTTCTTTGATCTCTGTTATGTGCAGTTCTGCATTTCAGCTGTCTGCTGAACACATTCAAGTGCTCTTCTCCATCAGCAACTGTCTCATTAATTTCTCACTTCATATCCGGTCACATTTGATCATTTACTTCAAGAGGCCTGAAATGTCCTCTCTGTCCAAGTCCTACCAGTCCTTTAGGAAGTTCAGATCTGGCATAACTCCTTATAAATAAGTTAAACTACTAACTTATTTATAAGTTAATACTTATAAGTGGCACATTTAATTTACTGGTTCTCTACATCTAGCTCCAGAGTCGACGACAGTATTGTCAAATAGAAATGAAATGCAAACCACATATGTAATTTAAAGTTTTATAGTTTGGCCCCAGTTCATCCTTCTAGTGTAATTTTCCATTAATACTCTCTAAAGAAACTGCCTGCCTTGTGTTTCTTTGGCTCATCTCACAGCTTCTGATGTCTTGAATTGTGCCACATTTTCTTCAACCAAAATAGGTTAAAATCATCTTACTGTAGGCACATTAGAACTACCAACATCGTATCCCTGAGGAACAAGTACAGTTTGGAGAACATTAAAAGTCTTGGCTTTGCCTTCTGGGGCAAATAAGGCTATTAGCTGATTTTTTTTCTTTTCTTGGTTTTGTTTTTGTGAGATGGAGTCTGGCTCTGTCACCCAGACTGGAGTGCAATGGTGCAATCTAGGCTGACTGCAACCTCTACCTCCCGGGTTCAAGCGATTCTTCAGCCTCATCCTCATGAGTAGCTGGGATTACAGGCACGTGCCACTACACCCAGCTAATTTTTGTATTTTTTATTAGAGACAGAGTTTTGCCATGTTGGCCAGGCTGGTCTCAAACTCCTGACCTCAAGTGATCCGCTCGCCTCATCCTTCCAAAGTGCTGTGATTACAGGCATGTGTCACTGTGCCCAGCCTTTATTGTGGTATAGGTTTGTGATAGAAAAAATTTATCAGCCTCTGCTTAAAGATAACTTCAGGATCAAAAGTGTACTTTATTTTTTTTTTTTGAGACAGGTCTTGCTCTGTTGCCCAGGCTGGATTGAAGTGGCACCATCTCGGCTCTCTGCAGCCTCGACCTCTGGGGCTCAAGGGATCCTCCCACCTCAGCCTGGGACCACAGGTGTGTGCCACCATATCCAGCTAATTTGTTTTTGTTTTTTTTTGTTTTTTGTTTTTTTTGAGGCAGAGTCTTGCTCTGTTGCCCAGGCTGAAGTGCAGTGGCATGATCTCAGCTCACTGCAACCTCTGTCTCCCGAGTTCAAGTGATTCTCCTGCCTCAGCCTCTCGAGTAGCTGGGAATATAGGCACGCGCCACCATGCCTGGCTAATTTTTGTATTTTTAGGAAAGATGAGGTCTCACCATGTTGCCCAGGCTGGTCTGGAACTCCTGACCTCAAGTGATCTGCCCGTCTCAGCCTCCCAAAATGCTGGGATTACAGGTATGCGCCACTGTGCTTGGCCCCTAATTTTTGTTGATTTTTTTCATGTAGAGAGGTTTCACCATGTTGCCTAGGCTGAAAGCCACAGTTTTAAAACATCTGATGTCATTTGAAAATCTGATATTTCTATGCTTTGCAATAGCAGGAACCTTCAGAATCATTTAAATTATTACTGCTACCCTTAACAATTTTTTTTGGCAGTGCGTACCTGGTAATTACAATCTTTCCTCCACCATGGTAAGTAATAGTTTCATATGTTGCTTTACATAGTAGAAGACACAATGGAACTTGGCAGAGGCTGAAGAGTAAATAGATTTAAACCAATTTAATTATGTTAACATTTGAAAACTCAGTACTTGCAAGGGACTATCTAGATAGGGATATTTGTCATAGGCGTCTTAACTCTGAAGCTACTTAAATGCCCCACAAAAATTGCTCTAGTTCTGCCATCAGTGTTTCTGTGAGCATTCTTAAAGCTTTCTTTTTAGCCACAAGAAATAACTGAAAGCTGATGTTTTTAACTATATATAAGCATTTTTTTTTTGTTGTTTTTAACTAAAAATAGAAGTGATAGAACTATTCTCTGAACATCTGGGGACAGCAGAGTTCTTAATTGTCTTGAGTACTTAAGGCTATATCTTGAATTGTTTCACAAAATTGACTATAGGCCATAATGCTAAAAATTCAGACTGTTTTAGAATCTTGTGTTCATATGAGTTAAAGAAAAATTCAAATAGTAACTGTCTTTGAATATATAAGGGAAATTTTACAATGAAAATTTTCAAAATTATTATTCAAGATTTATACTTAGATATATTATGTTGAGTTTATTTTCTGGAATCAGCTTGCCAAAAGAGGAAAAGTTTATTTTTAGTGAAGGTAAAAATTGATTTTAATTATTTGGTAGCAACCCTTACTAGTAGAATAAGAGCTCAAGTACCAATATTAGTGATTTTCACAGTTCTGAACCAAGCCTGGTTGCCTGGTGGTTTTTAGGACAACAGTGAAGAGCTTTAATTTTTACATTTTGGGAAATAGCTTGTGAGAGGTAAGAAGGATTGCAAAGTTTTTCCAAAATATTTTATGAAGTTAGTGAAGTCAGTTGAAACGTGTATTTAAACATTTGAAGGGATATAGTTAACATTTTTTTAATGAGAGGAAACCACTGTCTGTAGTTCAGAAATACGATGGAGTGTTTTACTTATTTAAGGGGTAATTTGAAAAGTAAACAAAAGCATTGGCCTACAAGAGAATGGTGATGTTGGATTATAAGTTGCTTTTTCTAATCGTTAATATTCATCAACAGGTGAGTATATTTTCAGTTTCCAAGCAGTTATGAATTTACATTTTCTCAAATTATAACTAGCTTTCTGCTTCTCCAAAAGTGAGGCTTAAGAGGATGGCTATTTCATCATAAATTAGAAAAACGACTACAAATATGAAATGATTAATTTTTTGGTACTAAGATAATGAGACCATCCAGAATTTTATGATCAAAACATGGCTTTTACCCAGGGAGTATCTGTAGTTGAGCCACTGGCTCTCTAACATTGTTAGTTCTTTGTATCTTCCCAATGGAGGTTTTACCTCATGGCCATAAAAATAAAAGAGGGTTAAATGTGAAAATAATAACTGCATTTTGAACATCTCAGAACCTCCACTTGTAAAAATTACTTAATGTTCCTCTTCCTTGAATTACATATTTTCCATTGTAATAAGTTCCTGTTTTGAAAACCAAGGAAAGGAACATTTTTTGAAGAAAGTTCAGGGGCCTCTTCAACAGGTGTTTTATCAAGAGGTTGATATGTAGGGATAGGTTGTGGGGGAGAAAAGGGTGTTATGAAATGTAAAATTAAGGCTGTAAAAATAACATTAGGGATGCCACAAAAGGTGAAATATAAACCATGATCATTTGAGACAAGGGAAAAACAGGGCTTTGAAAGTGCCTGTCATGTGATAGGAGGCATCTGTAAGGGAGAGACTGAAATGGCTCCCAGGGGTAGTATATCCATGCTCTTCCCGATATACCTGTGCCATACAAATAATGACCCTCAACACGTTAAAATGTGGTTTACATTCAGGGTCATCAGAGTTTAGGCCTAATTTCTGCAATTCAGGTATTCGTCATTACCTTGCAAACTTATTGTACCAACATAAAAAGCATTTTGCTGGTGTGGTGGGGAGAAATCAGGTTAAATTAAGTAGAAGCATTTTGGGAACTTTGCCTAGTACTTCATGACTTCTGAAAATTATAAGTGAAAGCAGAGATAAGTCCTATTCTTTGCTCACATTATTTCCCACAGGCCTTTCCAGGTCCTTATAGCTAAAAATTTCCCTTTTGCCATTAATTGTCATTAAAAAAAAAGATTATACAGTCTTTATGTATAAAACTGCTGCCCTTTATAACATTTTATGTGACTTGTTTGCTTCACTAGATTGTAAGACTTTGGAGGTCAGAAAAAAATGCATCTAAATTAATTGTATCTGCCACCACATCTAGCACAGTGCCTTACACTTACTTGCTATTCAATAAATATATTCATAAAAATAATGGACATATTACTGGATTGCAGTTTAATGTCTATGAGCCCTTTAAATGCATTATCAAATTTTTAACTTTTTATAGTTTGTCAATGTACACCTAGCACATATGTGACCTTTGTAGCATTTATAAAAAATTTACACATTTAATTGTACTGGCTCTCCACAGCTAGCAGAGTCTATAACAGTACTGTGTAGTAGAAATATGCAAGCTACATAGGTAATTTTAAGGTTTCTAGCTACCTTAAAGTAAAAATACTTTTAGGCAATTACTTCCAAAACATTTAATATGTAATTGCCTTAAAACTAATTTTAATTTACATTTAATACAGTTTTCATGGTAAGTCTTTGAAATGTGATAGGTACTTTACACATCACAACAAGCCACATTTCAAGTGCTCAATGGCCATATGCGGCTACTGACTATTGTATTGGACAGTGCAGATGTAGAACTTTAGCGTAGGCAGTCAGCCTTTCTGGACCTCAGTTTTCCTAGAAATCAGGTATTTAATATGTCATTTTCATTTTAGGTTGTAATCCAAATAAAAGCTAATTGGTTTAGCTCATTATTGTCATGTTCATAAAGCCATAAAATTTGAAAAAAAATTTTTGTATTAAGCATTGTACAGAGATATTTAACAGGCACTTTCCAACTTTCCACCCATTTTAGCACCGCCCCCCTCAGTTTTATGAAGATAGCTGTTTTAGAGTTGAGGTAGGAGTGAGATAGATCAAGTTAATCTTGCTAACATGTTGCTAAGTAGGAGATAGAGCTAGTTTCAGAACCGGGTTGATTGTGGATATTCCATATAACCTCTCGCAAGTTCAGAACTTAACAAGATTGGGGAAAAAATTTCGAGCTCTGTGCGTGTAAAGGTGGACTCTAGACCATAGGCTAAAGACATTTAATGAAATAAAGGTTATTTCCTTAGATGAGGTCCGTAGTGGCAGAAATTGAATTATGTTTCTTGCTTTAGGTGTGGAAATTCTCTGCCATAAAGAATTTCCTTATGGCTGAAGTTTATTACATTTTTTTCCTTTTCTAATCATAAAAGCCATTTGGAAATTTAAATTATCTATTGTCTAGTTAACTTATTCTAATTGCCTCTGAGAAATCAGATGGGAAAGAAGTTTTTAATTGGATGTTGTAGTGATGTCTGATTTGAACAGAACTCAAAACATTTTGTCTTTAAAATATACTGGCTGTTGGTGAAAAGAGTAATTTCAAAATAAGGCTTTAAAAGGAAGCAAAAGTTTTAAACAAAAGGCAACAATTTATCAGACAGGTTAATAACAACATTATTTGTCATGAGATTAGTTTTTTAAAAAGTAATTTACAAAAGTGTAAAGCACTGAAGTCCATAAGAGGCACTTGATAACATGTAGATCCACTCAACATACACCTGTTTTAGTATAAACAGATAATTCAAAGACGCTTAAAAACTGCCAAAGTGAAATTAATAAATGGTTAAATATGTACCTAGAAACATTTTTAAAAAGTGGTAAGCTTTCCAATGATGTTACACTGTAGCCTTTTAAATGGTTTAGTCACAAACAGAAAAATATATTTGTGATGTTTAGACAATAATACCTAATCGTGAGGATCAGTGAAATTGTTTACTTTTATACACCACTGTGGAATTGGTACCACTATTCTACAAAGCAGTTTGACTGTATCAAGAATGTTTGTTTTTACCCTTTGACCCAGTAATTGTATTAAAGTTGATTGTAAATAATTAGAAATGTGCATAGGTTTATGATCAAGGATGGTAATATCAATGGACTTTAGTGGTTAGCAATAATGGAACAGGATGGTACATTCTGATAAAGGATAATGCATCATTAAAGATCCATGTTTTTGTAATACGGGAAAATATGAAACTTCATACACCATTAAAAAACATCTGTTTCCCCACTTTGAAGGATAAGATCCTAGGAAAGAGAGATGACAGGCGTAGGCTCTGGAATGTGTTCAAATCCCGGCTTTGTTAGTTTTATGATCCTAAGTTCCTTTCTGTCTCAGTAATTTGCCTGTATAATGATTGAAACTATAGTACTGTACCTACACCATGGGGTGAATGCATGAAGGTCAAATGAAATTGCTTACTGCCTGTACCGCCTAAGTAAATTTTAGCGATAATAGTCTTTCTGCATCTCTCATTGTAGCGGACAATACAGAAAAAAAAATTTAGAAATGTGATGAATTAGTAAAGGGAAAACCCCATGAGACTTTATAAGCGGGATTTTACCTAACCTGCCAACCTGCCTCTTCCAAGCACTTGGATTTTGATTGGGCTCCCAGAGCCGGCGTGAATTGAGCTCTACCTTGCGCGTGAGCGCGCAAAAGAGATTTTGTTGGGGTGGCGGCCTGGTGAGTTGTATTCTTTATTCTAGGGCTGTTTTACTCGCCACCCCCCCAGCCCCCAACACGCCCCTTTTAAAATACCGACTCAAAGGAGTCCTCTTATCCCCATCTCCCTTAGGCGTCACGCAAAGCTCCGACCTTCCCCCACCCGGAGCCGAGTGTACGGTGAGGTGCGGAGCATTGCGGGGTCGGGGAAGCGCTACCACCCGCTCCATCCCTCTGCGGGTTCGTGTCACGAAGACTACAGTTCCCAGCAGGCTCCACGAGCTCCGGTTGCCCCTCAGGCAGCGCCCGGAGGCTACGGGGGTGCTGTAGTTTCTTCCGGGCTCCCTACAACCTTCTTCCCTCTCCTCCGCAATACAGGCAGTTACCGGGTGCTGGGGCTGTCCTTTGATTTCCGGAAATGGCCAGTCGCCAGTGTTGTCAGAGTTTCCGCGGAAGACTGCGCGCTACTCTGGCCAGGAGGGCGGAGCGGCGAGACGCTAGAGGCTTTGCGCTAGGTGACGACTTCGGGCACGTTCTACGGCCGTTCCTCTGGTCGGCTGGGGATGGCGGCCGCGCACGCGCGGCGGGGGGCGTGGGGCTGGGCCCAGCCGGACGCGACCGCAGCCTGTGGCTACTAACTGCCGGTAGGCGTCTGTGTGCGCCGCCAAGTCGGTGGGGCGGGGACGCGAGGTGCGGATGGGGGATCGCCTTGACCTCTGCCTCAGCCAGTAGCGCAGCCTCGGCCTCGCCGTTACGGAGATGGTGCCCTGGGTGCGGACGATGGGGCAGAAGCTGAAGCAGCGGCTGCGACTGGACGTGGGACGCGAGATCTGCCGCCAGTACCCGCTGTTCTGCTTCCTGATGCTCTGTCTCAGCGCCGCCTCCCTGCTTCTTAACAGGTAACGCCGCAGCGCGGAGCCCGGGCGGCGGCATCTCTCCGAAGGTGCGGACGCCCGGCCCGTGCTGCTTAACCGTGCGGAGGCCGCGTAGCTGCGGGACTGGAGACTAGTGGGGAGAGCGAGCTCCGCAGAGGAGCGGCCTCGGGAGCACGGCCGAGCGTGGGGCCGGAAGCACAGGCCGGTGGGGTGGGGTTGATTGCCTCCTTTCCCGAGGCTTCGTCTCCTGAGCTTTTTCTCATTCATTTCTCAAAACGAGTCCTTTATCTTCGTTGCTTTTCAAAAGTGAAATCCATGTGTCGGCTCAAATTGAGACTACAGAGGCAGTCAAGTCAGCTGACGGAGGAGTGTTCAAGGTCCAGTTCGTAACCGCAATTTTAGGCAGAATCCGCACACCTCCAGCGCGTTCTTCCATCTCCCCACCCCCTACCCCCTCAGCTTGCAGCTGTAGCTTTTCCCGCAGTATTGTTGAATAAAACAGACGATCATAAAGATTTGTTGGACAGAAATCAGAAAGCAAAGTGGTACCCGTCCCAACATCCCTAGAATTTTTTTTTTCGAGACGGAGTCTCGCTCTGTCCCCCAGGCTGGAGTGCAGTGGTGCGGTCTCGGCTCACTGCAAGCTCCGCCTCCCGGGTTCACGCCATTCTCCTGCCTCAGCCTCCCGAGTAGCTGGGGCTACAGGCGCCAGCCACCACCCCTGGCTAATTTTTTGTATTTTTTTTTTTTTTTTTTTTAGTAGAGACGGGGTTTCACCGTGTTAGCCAGGATGGTCGCGATCTCCTGACCTCGTGATCCGCCCGCCTCAGCCTCCCAAAGTTCTGGGATTACAGGCGTGAGCCACTGCGCCTGGCCTTATTTATTTTTTTGAGACAGTCTCAGTCCATCACCCAGGCTAGACAGTGGCATGATCTTGGCTCATTGCAACCTCCACCTCCTGGGCTCAAGCAGTCCTCCACACTTCAGCCTCCCAGTAGCTTGGACTATATATAGGCTGAGCTAATTTTTTAAGTTTTTTTGTGTACAGACGAGGTCTCACTATATTGCCCAGGCTGGTCTCAAACTCCTGACCTCAGGAGATCCACTTGCCTCTGCCTCCCAAAGTGCTGGGATTACAGGTGTGAGCTGTTGTGCCTGGCCTAGCCGTTTAAATGAGCAATTTCCACACCCACCCCCCCCCCCCCCCCACCCCCCTCCCCCGCCGAAGCAGTTTGTATAAGGTAGGTATCTGTTTCATGAAAGTTTGGTAAAACCATTTGGGCCAGGGGCCTTTTATTGGCAACCAGGATTCTAATTACTATTTTAATTTCTTTAATGATAATTGCTCTATTCAAATTCTCTAATTTTTCACTTACTAGTTGCTAGCATTTTTATCTTTTAAAAAATTTATTTAAGGCAGGGTGTGGTGGCTCACGCCTGTAATTCTAGCACTTTGGGAGGCCAAGGCGGGAGGATCACTTGAGCCCAGAAGTTCGAGACCAGCCTGGGTAACATGGCGAAACCCTGTCTCTCCAAACAAGTAGTTGGTCATGGTGGTGTGTGCCTGTAGTCTCAGCTACCCAGGAGGCTGAGGTGGGAGGATCACTTACTTGAGCCTAAGAAGTCAAGGCTGCAGTAAGCTCTGATCATGTTACTGCATTCCAGCCTGGGATGACAGAGCGAGACTCTGTCTCAAAAAAATTATTAAAAAGTTATTTTATATAAGTTTTCCATTTATTAATGTATAGTTGTTCATAGTCTTATTTTTTATTTCAGTATAGCTATGGTTACTTTTTTCTTTCTGTGTTTTATATATTTGTATCCTTGATCTGTCTTGCCAGAGGTTTGTCTTTTTAATTAACTTTTGATATTGCAAATTTCCAAGCATACATAAGAGAGTGTAAAAAACTTGCAAGCACCCATTACTCAACTTTAACAACTATCCATATTTTGTCATTTTTTTTTTTTGCCTAATCTTTTTAAGAAATGTCTTGTAGAGTGGGTGAGGTGGCCCATGCCTGTAATTCTGACTCTCTGGGAGGTGGAGGTGGGAGGATCACTTGAGGCCAGGAGTTGGAGATGAACTTGGGCAACATAGAAAAACGCTGTCTCTCTCTCTCTTTCTCTCTTTCTTTTTTTTTGAGATGGAGTCTCACTTTGTCACCTAGGCTGGAGTGCAGTGGCGTGATCTTGGCTCATTGCAATCTCCACTTCCTCGGTTCAAGGGATTCTTGTGCTTCAGCCTCCCAAGTAGCTGGGATTACAGGCATCCACCATCATGCCTGGCTAATTTTTGTGTTTTTGGTGGAGACCCCCAACATGGGGTTTTGCCATGTTGGCCAGGCTGGTCTCAAACTCCTCACCTCAAGTGATCTGCCCACCTCGGCCTCCCAAAATGCTGGAATTACGCACCTGGCCAGAAAGACCCTGTCTGTACCAAAAAAGGAAAAAAAAAAGCGGGCCTATGGTCCTAGCTACTTGGGAGGCTGAGGTGGGAGGATTCCTGGAGCCAAGAGTTCAAGGCTACAGTGAAATATGATTGTGCCCCGACACTCCAGCTTGGGTGACAGAGCAAGACCCTGTCTCTATAAAAGATAGAAATTAAAAAAAAATCACTTCTATACAAAACTATAATATTACAAAATTAACAATAATTGGTCAATATCATCTAATAACTACTCCATAATAAAATTTTCCCTATTGAGTAAAAATGTATAGTGCAATTGTTCTAATTGGTATCCAAACAAGTTCTACTCCTGTTTGGTTGCTACATCTCAAGCTTTTCTAAATGTCTTATAATCTAGAATAAGAGTTGACACATTTTTTTCTGTAAAGTGTTAGGTATTAAATATTTTAGGCTTTCTATACCATGCTAGGTCTCTGTTGCTTATTCTTCTTTTTAAAAAACCCTTTAAAAATGTAAAACCTTTCTTAGTATGAGGGGCATACAAAAACAGGTATACTTTTGTCCACAGGCCATCATTTGTCAACTGCTGATCTGAAAGATCCTTCCTCACCATTTTTTTCTCGTTGCCATTGACTTGTTGAGGAAACTGGATCATTTGTTCACATTCTGGATTTTGTTGATGGTTTCCTTGTAGTGTCTTGTTTTTTAATCCTCACATTTGTATTTTTGGTAGTCACAGTGTTTGATCTATAGGCTCAATTAGATTTTGTTTTTTTTTTTTCCTTGGCGGGGAATGGTGCAAGAAGACTTTAGTGATGCCATGTACATTCCATTGCATCACATCAGTGGATATGTACGATGGGGTTGCTCCACTTTTAATGGATTCAGTTAATGTCCGCCGATACTGTGTCCAACAAACTTACTCTTTGGTTTTACCATTTATTTATTTCCTGAATCAGTTACTTAATTATGGGCTACAACATGGTTATTCTCTAATTCTCTCATTTCTTCTGTATTTTTAAGTTTGATTCTTTTTTGTAGAATTGCTTTACTCCATCCATTAGGTCTATTTAGTTATTCTGATAGATAGTTCAAATTGGAAAAGTAGGATAAATGTTTACTCTTTATTAATTTTTAGAGTAATAATTGGTACCCTACTAACCTCCACTAGTATCCAGTTAGAAGTTTGATTGTTTTATTAACTTTTCCAAAGAACTAGCTTATATTTTGTTAATTTGTCATTGTTGTCTATTTCATTGATTTCTGCTCTTGACTGTTTCCTTCCTTTTCATGTGTTTGTATTGTTTTCCCCCCAAGTTTCTGAATGCTTAGCTTATTGGTTTTCAGTGTTTTTGTTGTTATTGTTTGTTTGTTTGTTTTCTTAATTATACTTTAAGTTCTGGAATACATGTGCAGAACGTGCAGGTTTTTTACATAGGTATACATGTGCCATGGTGGTTTGCTGCACCCTCAACCCATCATCTACATTAGGTATTTCTCCTAATGCCATCCCTCCCCCAGTCCCCCACTCCCCAACAGGCCCTGGTTTGTGATATTCCCCTCCCCTGTGTCTGTGTTCTCATTGTTCAACTCCCACTTACGAGTAACAACATGCGGTGTTTGGTTTCTGTTCCTGTGTTAGTTTGCTGAAAATGATGGTTTCCAGCTTCATCCGTGTTCCTGAAAAGGACATGAACTCATCCGTTTTTATGGCTGCCTAGTATTTCATGGTGTATATGTGCCAATTTTCTTTATCCAGTCTATCACTGATGGGCATTTGGGTTGGTTGCAAGTCTCTGCTATTGTGTATAGTGCTGCAATAAACAAACGTGTGCATGTGTCTTTATAGTAGAATGATTTATAATCCTTTGGGTATATACCCAGTAATGGGATTGCTGGGTCAAATGGTATTTCTGGTTCTAGATCCTTAAGGAATCACCACATTGTCTTCCACAATGGTTGAATTAATTTACACTCCCACCAACAGTGTAAAGGTGTTCCTGTTTCTCCATATCCTCTCCAGCACCTGTTGTTTCCTGACTTTTTAATGATTGCCATTCTAACTGGCTTGAAATGGTATCTCATTGCGGTTTTGATTTGCATTTCTCTAATGACCCGTGATGATGAGCTTTTTTTCATATGCTTGTTGGCTGCATAAATGTCTTCTTTTGAGAAGTATCTGTATATATCCTTCACCTACTTTTTGATGGGGTTGTTTGTTTTTTTCTTGTAAATTTGAGTTCATTGTAGATTCTGGATATTAGCCCTTTCAGAGATGGATAGATTGCAGAAATTTTCTCCCATTTTGTAGGTTGCCTGTTCACTCTGATGATAGTTTCTTTTGCTGTGCAGAAGCTCTTTAGTTTAACTAGATCCCATTTGTCAATTTTGGCTTTGTTGCCATTGCTTTTGGTGTTTCAGTCGTGAAGTCTTTGCCCATGCCTATGTCCTAAATGGTATTGCCTAGGTTTTCTTCTAGGGTTTTTATGGTTTTAGGTCTTATGTTTAAGTGTTTAATCCATCTTTATTTGATTTTTGTATGAGGTGTAAGGAAGGGGTCCAGTTTCAGTTTTCTGCATATGGCTAGCCAGTTTTTCCAACACTATTTATTAAATAGGGAATCCTTTCCTCATTGCTTTTGTCAGGTTTGTCAAAGATCAGATGGTTGTAGATGTGTGGTGTTATTTCTGAGGCTTCTGTTCTGTTCCATTGGTCTATATATCTGGTTTGGTACCAGTACCATGCTGTTTTGGTTACTGTAGCCTTGTAGTATAGTTTGAAGTCAGGCAGTTTGATGCCTCCAACTGTGTTCTTTTAGCTTAGGATTGTCTGGCTATATAGGCTCTTTTTTGTTTCCATATGAAATTTAAAGTATTTTTTTTTCTAATTCTGTTAAGGAAGTCAGTGGTAGCTTGATGGGGATAGGATTGAATCTATAAATTACTTTGGGCAGTATGGCTATTTTCACGATATTGATTCTTCCTATCCATGAGCATGGAATGTTTTTGCATTGGTTTGTGTCCTCTCGTATTTCCTTGAGCAGTGGTTTGTAGTTCTCCTTGAGAGGTACTTCACGTCCCTTGTAAATTGTATTCCTAGGTATTTTATTCTCTTTGTAGCAATTGTGAATGGGAGTGACTCATGATTTGGCTGTTTGTCTGTTATTGGTGTATAGTAATGCTTGTGATTTTTGCACATTGATTTCGTATCCTTAGACTTTGCTGAAGTTGCTTATCAGCTTAAGTTGATTTTGGGCTGAGACGATGGGGTTTTCTAAATATACAGTCATGTCATCTGCAAACAGAGACAATTTGACTTCCTCTCTTCCTATTTGAATACACTTTATTTCTTTCTTTTGTCTGATTGCCCTGGCCAGAACTTCTAATACTATGTTGAATAGGAGTGGTGAGAGAGGGGATCCTTGTGTTGTGCCGGTTTTCAAAGGGAATGCTTCCAGTTTTTGCCCATTCAGTATGATAATGGCTGTGGGTTTGTCATAAATAACTCTTACTATTTTGAGATAGATTCCATGAATACCTAGTTTATTGAGAGTTTTTAGCATGAAGAGGTGTTGAATTTTATTGAAGGCCTTTTCTGCATCTATTGAGATAATCATGTGGTTTTTGTGATTGGTTCTGTTTATGTGATGGATTATGTTTATTGATTTGTGTATGCTGAACCAGCCTTGCATTCCAGGGATGAAGCCGACTTGATCATGGTGGATGTGCTGGATTCAGTTTGCCAGTATTTTTTTGAGGATTTTCGCATCGATGTTCATCAGGGATATTGGCCTGAAATTTTTTTTTTTTGTCATGTCTCTGCCAGGTTTCAGTGTCAGGATGATACTGGACTCATAAAATAAGTTTAGGAGGAGTTCCTCTTTTTCTGTTGTTTAGAATAGTTTCAGAAGGAATGGTACCAGCTCCTCTTTGTAACTTTGGTAGAATTTGGCTGTGAATCCGTCTGGTCCTAGGCTTTTTTGGTTGGTAGGCTATTAATTACTGCCTCAATTTCAGAACTTGTTATTGGCCTATTCAGGGATTCAACTTCTTCCTAGTTTAGTCTTGGGAGGGTGTCCAGGAATTTATCCATTTCTTCTAGATTTTCTAGTTTATTTCAGTAGAGGTGTTTATAGTATTCTCTGATAGTAGTTTGTGTTTCTGTGGGATCAGTGGTGATATCCCCTTTATCATTTTTTATTGTGTCTATTTGATTCTTCTCTCTCTTCTTTATTAGTCTGGCTAGTGGTCTATTTTGTTAATCTTTAAAAAAAAAAAAAAAAACCAGCTCCTGGATCCATTGCTTTTTTGAAGGTTTTTTTTTGTGTGTGTGTGTGTCTCTATCTCCTTCAGTTCTGGTTTTCAGTGTTCTTTATGTCTGATGAATATAGGGTTTTTCCTTTTTCTTTCAGACTGAAGAACTACCTTTAACATTTCTTGTAGAGTAGGTCTGGTGTTCATGAAATCCCTCAGCTTTTGTTTGCCTGGGAAAGTCCTTATTTCTCCTTCATGTTTGAAGGGTGTTTTTGCTGGATATAGTATTCTAGGGTGAAAGTTTTTTTCCTTTAGCACTTTAAATATGTCTTGCCCTTTATATCATATGTCTCTCCTGACCTGTAAGGTTTCCACTGAAAAATCTGGTGCCAGATGCATTGGAGCTCCGTTGTATGTCATTTGTTTCTTTTTTCTTGGTGCTTTTAGGATCCTTTCTTTATACTTGACCTTTGGGAGTTTAATTATTACATTTCTTCAGGTAGTCTTCCTTAGGTTAAATCTGTTTGGTGTTCCTAATCTTCTTGTACTTGAACATTGATATCTTTCTCTAGGTTTGGGATATTCTCTGTTATTACCCTTTGAATAAACTTTCTACCCTGATCTGTCTCTCTGCCTCCTCTTTAAGGCCAGTAACTCTTAGATTTGCCCTTTCAAGGCTGTCTTTTCAATCTTTTAGATGTGTTTTGTTCTTTTGTTCTTTTGTCTTTTCTGTGTATTTTCAAATAGCCTGTCTTCAAGCTTAGTAATTCTTTCTACTACTTGATCACTTCTACTATTAAGAGACTCTAATGCATTCTTCTATATGTCAGTTGCGTTTTTGAACTCCAGAATTTCTGCTTGATTCTTTTAATTATTTCAATTTCTTCGTTAAATTTGTCTGATAGGATTCTTTATTCATACTCTGTGTTATCTTGAATTTCTTTAAGTTTCCTTAATACAGCTATTTTGAATTCTCCATCTGAAAGGTCACATATCTTTGTTTCTCCAGGATTGGTCCCTTGTGCTTTATTTAGTTTGTTTGGTGGGCCATGTTTCCCTGCATGGTCTTGATGCTTGTGGATGTTTTTCAGTGTCTGGGTATTGAAGAGTTATTTATTGTAGTGTTTGTATTCTGGGCTTGTTTGTATCCTGTCCTTGGGAAGCCTTTCCTGGTATTCGAAGGGATTTGGGTATCATCTACGTTTTTGGTCACTGCAGCCGTATTTGCATTAAGGGGTACTGCAAGCCTAGTAACGCTGTGGTTCTTGCAGACTCACAGAGGTACCTCCTTGGTGGTCTTGGATAAGATCTGGAAGAATTCTCTGGATTACCAGGTAGAGTCTCCTTTTCTCTTCTCCCACTTTCCTCCAATCAAATGGAGTCTCTCTCTGTGCTGAGCTGCCTGGAGCTGGGGGAGGGGTGACACAAATCACCCTTTGGCCACCAGGAGTAGGAGTGTGCTGAGTCAGACCTGAAGCCAGTACAGGCACTGGGTCTCATCCAAGGCCCACTGTAACCACTATCTGGCTACTGACTATGTTAGGGCTCTATAATCAGCAGGTGGTGAAGCCAGCCAGGCTTGTGTCCTTCCCTTCAGGGTGGCAAGTTCCCCTGGATATGGGGTGGTTCCAGAGATGCCATCCAGGAGTCAGGACCAGGAGTTGGAAACCTTAGAAATCTACCTGGTGCTTTATTCTACTGTGGCTGAGCTGGCACCGATACCACAAGACAAAATCCTTACCACTCTTCTTTTTCCCCAGGCAAAAGAGTCTCTCCCCATGTCAACTACCACCATAAGCCCATGGGAGTGCTTCTAGACTCTATCAATCTAACTACTACTGTCAATGTTTACTTAAGCCCAAGGCCTCCTTAGTCAGCTTGTGGTGAATGGTGCCAGGGCCTGCAACTCACCTTTCAGGGCAGTGGACTCCCCTTTGGCCCAGGGTAGGTCTAGAAATGGCCTCTAAGAGCCAAGGCCTGGAATTGGGGACCCCAAAAGCCCTTTTGGTCCTCTACGCCACTGGCCAAGCTGGTACCTGAGCTGCAAGACAACATCCCCTTTACCCTTTCTTCTGCGTTTTTGAAGCAGAAGAAGTCTCTCTTTGTAGCCATCAGAGCAGTGAATGTGCTAGACACACCTGAGGCTGGCATATCTCAGTCTTACCCGAGACCTACTGTGTGACTACCTGGTTACTGCTGCTGTTTTATTCAGAGTCCAAGGTCTCTTTAGTCAGCAGACAATGAATCCTGCCAGGATGGGTCCTTCCTTTAAAGGCAGTGGGTTTCCTTCTGGCCCAGGGTGTGTCTAGAAATGTTGTCTGGGAGCTAGGGCCTGGAATGAGGGCCTCATTACTCTGCCCAGTTCCCTCTCTTCCTGTCCCTGAGATGGTATCCAAGTTGAAAGACAGAGTTATCTTTACTTTCCCCTCTCCTCTCCTCAAGCAGAGGGAAAGGGTCTTTTTTGGACCTGCAAGCTGCACTGCCTGGGACTTGGGTTTCACAAGTCTTCCCTTAGCTGCCTTGGCTGCTGTCTCACTAGTTCACATGCCCTCCAAGTCCACTGGCTTTGAGCCCCAGCACAGTAGTAGGACTTGCCTAGGCGTTACAGTCCTTGTGGCCTAGACTGCCTTTCGAGTTTACTTAAGACCTTTCAAGTTTATTTAAGAACTCAGAGCACTTTAACCTGTGGTGTCAAGGATTGCTGAAACTCAGGTTTGGACTACTGGGATGAGCGATTGCCCTCTGGCCAGGACATGTGTAAATGACCCCTTTCTGGGCATCAGCTAAGTTCTTCCTGGTGTTGGCAGCACTGAGTTTCAGTGCAAATTCTGACAATCGCTGTGTTGTCCCTCTCTCAAGCCGTGTGCTTTCTTTTGCCGTGTGGTCACTTCTGGGGGCTGGAGAAGGGGCATTGGCAATTTCAAGATTGCCTTTGCTACCCTCTTCCGTGCCTCCTTCAGCAATATGAAGTTAAAATCATGTACTGTGATCAGTCACCTGGTTTTTGATTCTTATGAAGGTGTTTTTTTGTTTAGATAGTTGTTAAATTTGGTGTTCCTGTGGGGAGGATGATGAGAGCCTTCTATTTGGCTGTCTTGTTCTGCCTCTCTCTTTCTTTATGGTTCTTTTGTTTACTTTTTTTGCTTTTTGCTTGGCTGTCATTTCAGTTATCTCTGTAGTGAACAGGTATTTTTCTTGCCCATGCCCGGCACCTGGCTCTTGTCCTCTTTGGGGTTGGTCACTTGGGTAATGATGGCCAGGCCATCCATGGGTATGTGGCATGCCAGCTCTTTACCTCTGAAATCTTTTTTTTTTTTTTTAGACGGAGTCCTGTTCTGTCGCCCAGGCTGGAGTATAGTGGCATGATCTCGGCTCACTGCAACCTCTGCCTCCCGGGTTCAAATGATTCTCCTGCCTCAGCCTCCTGAGTAGCTGGGATTACAGGCACACACCACCATGCCCGGCTAATTTTTTTGTACTTTTAGTAGAGACGTGGTTTCACCATGTTGGCCAGGCTGGTCTCGAACTCCTGAGCTCAGGTGATCCGCCCGCCTCGGCCTTCCAAAGTGCTAGGATTACGGGCTTGAGCCACTGCCCCCGGCTACCTCTGAAATCTTAAGAATCAAATATGTCACTTACTCACCAGTGTCAACTTCTTTCATTTAGTCAGTCACATTGTCCCTGCTTCTTGACATTTCAATCTCCTGATTCTACTTTCTTTCTATATGTTGTCCCTCTTCTGTTGTTAGTTACTTTCTGATGCAGTTTAGAGCCAGTCTAGCTTAGATAGATAGCTTGGTCCATCAGTCACTTCATGCAGTCTATTTCCAGTATACTTAACTGCATCCCTTCCATTCTACTCGCCTGTCAGAATCCAAATCTGGGATCAGTGACGCTCTTTGCTTTTTTTAGGTTCATATTCTGAAAACTGAATGCTGCTGGAAAAGATCCCACAACCGAAAGTTCGTTGTCTTCAGCCTCAGTAATGTCCAGCAGTTCCCAGGATACCCCCCTCTTCCCTTTTCCGTGGCAACTGTGTCAGAATTTCCCCAGTCTTCTAGAACCTCTGTTATTTACTCTCTGTCGTGCTACCTTTGTCATTTACTCTCAGGATCTCCTGTTTTATATAAAAGCCATTATATGGCTTTTAATTCTTGTTACCAAATCTACAAATGTAACTGCATATTCATCCTTCTATGCATCCTGTGTGGTGTTGGGAAAGAGACATTTCTCTCATTTATAACTGTTTCTTCCATTTAGATGCTGAATCCTAACAACTCCTACCTTCTGTAAGATAGTATTTACCCAATTATTTCTTTTTTTCTACTTCTTTCCCTCTTGCCTCCTTTTCTCCTATATCACCATTTAAATGTGATCAGGTTTTTAACCAAAAACCTTAACTTACTGTCCCCCTCCAGTTACTGTGTTAGCTCTCCTTTTATTTAGAAAGAGAATTATCTACATTTACCAGTCCCGCTTCCTCATCTCCATCTCACTCCTCAATCCGTTGTAGCCCTTTGCCATTCTAAAATTGTTTTTGCCTAGTTAATCAGTGCCTCTTTTATTGTGAAAACTAAAGGACACCTCTCAATTTTTATTTTACAAACATTTGGTCATATTGTCCACTTCATTTCTGTAGAGTTTTTTTTTTTTTTTCTGTTTGTTTGTTTGTTTGTTTTTGACCTTGCCAGCTTTTATGACTTGACCCTTGGTTTTCTTTCCAACTCTTCTAATTACTTGATCCTTTATAGATTTCTTTTCCTCTGCCTAGTTCTTAAATATCTTATGCTCATTTCTTTTTTAACTCTGTAGATTCTCCCTGGGTCATTCATTTATTCCTATGGCTTCAGGGATATTTATGTTGATAATTTCTAAAACTTTATCCTTAGCCCATATTCTCTCCAGAGATTGAGACTACCCAATATTTAGGTGCTTGTGGAACATTTCTGTGTAGCATGTTTTAAAATACCTGAAACTTAACACGTCCAAAGAGAACTGATTTTTTATTTTTCTCTTCTGCTTGCTTTATTTATTTAGACGGAGTCTCGCTCCGTCACGCAGCCAGAGTGCAGTGGCGCAATCTCGGCTTACTGCAGCCTCCACCTCCCAGGTTCAAGCGATTCTCCTGCCTCACCTTCCCTAGTAACTGGGATTAGAGGCATGTGCCACCATGCCCAGCTAATTTTTATTTTTATTTTTAGTAGAGGTGGGGTTTCACCATGTTGGCCAGGCTGGTCTCAAACTCCTGACCTCAAGTGATCTGCCTGCCTTGGCCTCCCAGAGTGTTAGGATTACAGGTATGAGCTACTGTACCTAGCTCCTTCTGCTCACATCTAATCAACTACTTAATCCTCTTAATTTTTCCTCCCAGTGTCCCACAAAATAATTCACTTTTTAAGATCTCTAAGTCTCTTCCCTAGTTTAGGCCATCACTGACTCTCGTAGATTACTGCAACAGTTTTCTAACTAGCCTGTGTGTGTCCAGTCTAGGCCATTCTCCATATTTCGTCCAGAATGGTCTTCCTATTATTTAATCTAATGATATCCTTCTGAAAATTCTTGAAAATTCTTTAAAATCTTCTTAAATCTCTTCATTGTCTTATAGGTATTACTCAGGACTCTTGATGGTAGATAACAGAAACTCAGCTCACACTAGGTTTAACAAAGGGCAAGCCTTGGAAGGTTTTGTAAGTGCAGAAATAACTGGAGTGTAGGTGGGCCCCAGAAACACATGGAAGCAGGATTTGGAATACTGCCAATTCTTTCTTCCCCTTCCTTTTTCTCCTCCTCTCTGAATTCTGCTATCATTCTCTTCTCACTCCTCTCTCCTTTAAGTGACAAAGCATATGGCTGTCAGTTTTATTACAGCTTCACATTACTACTATCGTGAGATGAACGAGACTGGTTGGACCCCAGTTCATGCAGTTTACTCTGTCAGTTCATGCAGTTTACTCTGTCAGTTCATGCAATTTACTGTGTTTCAAATGCCTGTTACTCACTAGGTTGTCTCAGATGGCGTCCATCCCTGAACCAGTCAGCTGTAGGTAGGGAAGAAGATACTATGATTGGCATATTTTGTTGTTGTTGTCATTTTGTCTATTCTTAATCCAGTCTTGAGTGAGGAAGATAGAATCTTAAGGAGATAAAAGCTCTTATTCCCATTTGAACTTCATGAATAGAGTGTAAAGAAAAAACACTTTGCAGAAGGGATGGTAGTCTCTACTGAGTCTACAAATTATTAGATCCCTACAGTGCATTTTCTTGTAAGATAATACGGGCAGTCCCTGCTTTGTCTGGTAGTGAGGGTCTGTAAAAACGATTGTGCAAGCAGAAACTGTGCAAAATGGTTTCAGTCAATGGGAAAATTATGATTGAGTTTTAAAAAATTTTGTCAAGACATTGAAAACTCTCATTGTCAGTTATAATAGTATAGGGAAATGAAAAAAATAGTAAAGTGAGTAGTACACTGTAATTTTAAACATTAGAAACACTGAGAATTAAAGTGTTTTATTTCTTTGTAAAAATATATTAAGAGTAACTTAAACAGTGTTTGCCCTCTTCTCATCCAATAACATGGGATATGGAGCGAATATCTTTTTCATGCGTAGGTGAATTACCATACTCCTAAGTTTGGATCAACTTTCAGTGTTTTATCCAATGTTGTGCAATCTCCAAAAGTTCCTTTGCTGGTGTCAACTTCTTCTGGGACATTTTCATCATTGTGCCATAACCACTCATCTCATTGATGTCAATAAGTTCACTACCTTTCTCTGGCTGCATAGAATCTGTTGAACAGCAGCATTGTCATCATTCCCACAGTCAGCTATTTCTTCTGTAACTTCATTCACATTTGATTTGAATTTTACTTCTTGCATTATCACTGTTCATTTCTTTGTTTCTCTTTAATATTTGTGGGCCAAAGGCCATGTTTGTAAAATGTATTGCAGATTTATTATTGGGAGACAAGGAGGTAACACAGCTCCATGGTTTCCTGTCTATGCATGCACTGAAGAACAACAATGTGCAGTGAGTGACCAGTCACTGACAGAACTGATGTGATTGGTCCCTGATCATGATGCACATCTGTTATTTATATAGTGATTTGTGGACTGATGAGTTAGCAGAGTTTGTATTTTATACAGTTACTCACAGTTAATAAATAATACTGTGGTCATTGGCATTTGAACTGTGTTGTGGGGGACTGGTGTTATTTAGCACAATCATGGTATCTGAAATTTTTGCATATGAGAACTGTGCAATGTGAGGACTACCTGTATTAAGACACACATTGCCTATTATATGACACTATATTATTTGGCTTCTGCTTTTGCTTTTAGATTCATCTTAAGGCCTTCTTCCTTGGAAGTGTGCTCACACAGACCTAAGCCCATGTGTTTCTCTCAAGTTTGAATTCCCCTGCCTCTTCTCCAGTCTCCCATACCTCTGTCCCATCCTCTTCTGTTTATTTGTTCCTACTTACCCTTTAAGTTTTTCTGCAGACATTGCTTTCTCTGTAAAAACTTTTCTGTTCTTTTCAAATGTAGGTTAATCAGCCTGTGGTATTCCCATATCACACAGACTTTCTGTCGTAATATCATATGTGTGATCACATAGTATTGTGCTTATTTTTACTTATGTATCACCACTACTAGACAGTGTTTTCCATGCAGGTAGAGACTATGCAGTGCAGTTCCTCACTATATTCCCAGGACCTACCTCTGTCTATAACAAAATAGGTACTTAGTAAAATTTTTTTGATGTAGTGAAAAATAATCAGAATTTTGGTGGGATATGAATACTACAATATCATCAGAAGGTATTCTGGAAGAATGTAGTATAGACTAGTTAAACATAGGTACCAATTATGAAATATTGATCATTTATGCTTCCTTATCCTTTAAATGAAATATATATTTGATAGCATACATCTTATGATTCTTGTATTTAATACATCACAAAATTAATCATAATTGGAAAAATTGCTTCAATCTGATATTGTAGGTGCTTAATGAATGCTTGTTAAATCAGTGAAGCAGTAATTTAGAATTAGGCATTTTCTTTGGTTCTAATAATTATTTTCATTTATTTTTAAGGTATATTCATATTTTGATGATCTTCTGGTCATTTGTTGCTGGAGTTGTCACATTCTACTGCTCACTAGGACCTGATTCTCTCTTACAAAATATATTCTTCACAATAAAATACAAACCCAAGGTAAAATTATGTGTTCTTATTGTTAAGAATCAATGTGTATGAGCCTAAGCTGTTTATTATTTGAAAGCCTGCTAAAGCAGGGTATTTTTTTAATTTACAAAATTTGTTTTCTTTCTTCTCTTTTTTTTTTTTTTTTTTTCTTTTTAGGTACTGTGCTGAAAGCAGTGATTTTTAAAAAAATATCCATCTAGTATTATTTAATAATGGAAGTCTATTAGAAAATTTTCAAAATAAGATTTGTATATGTGTATGCTTTTAAGGTATACAATTCTCTTAGAGGAGCTATAAACAGAAAATATGGTACAAAAGTTTCAGAAAGTTGGAATCCACAATTTCAGGGTGTCCTCTATTAACCATGAGGACAATAAATTAAATCAGAGGTTCCCAAAGCTGACTGTACAGTAAATCTCCTGGGGAATTAAAAAATACAGATTCCTGGGGTGTACTACCAGATTTTGATTGAATAGTTCTGGGTTAGAGCCTTGTAATCAGTACTTGTTAGAAGCTTTCCAGCTGATTCTGAGGCACAGACTCAGGAAATTCTGGGTTAAATGATCTAATCCTATTAAATTCTTAAATGTTTGTGTGCTTCATAGAAACAGAGATATAATTAGGCAGTTTGTATAACCAAAGTAATTTATTTCTGAAATTTAATGAAGGGTGGTAATGTGGTGAATCTATCTCTGTAAAGCAAGGTTCTGGTCTGTAGATTAAGGGTTTAGTGGGGTATCTTTTCCTTTTCCTTTTTTTTTTTTTTTGGCATGGAGTCTTGCTCTGTCACCCAGGCTGGAGTGCGGTGGCGCCATTTTGGTTCACTGCAACCTCTGCCTCCCAGGTTCAAGTGATTCTTTTGCCTCAGCCTTCCATGTAACTGGGATTACAGGCACACGCCACCAAGCCCAGCTAATTTTTGTATTTTTAGTAGAGACGGAATTTCACCGTATTGGCCAGGCTGGTCTCGAACTCCTGACCTCAGGTGATCCACTTGCCTCGGCCTCCCAAAGTGTTAGGATTACAGGCGTGAGCCACTGCGCCTGGCCTAGTGGGATATCTTTAAGTCTTAATAATTCTTTAAGTTGATGTAGTATCTTGTCTCGGGTTTGTTGGTATTTCTACTCAGAGGAAACACAACTGAAAGTGGTGCCCCATATTTGATCAGGAACTGTAGTAGTTACCTCATACCTTTGTCATTGAATTCAAGACTTCAGAGAAAGAGAAAATAGTTTTTTCTTATTATGCCTTTGCAGTAGAGTGTCACTTTCTTTTTCCTTTCTTCCTTTTTTTGAGACAGGCTAGAGTTGCACAGGCTAGAGTGCAGTGGCAGGATCACGGCTTACTGCAGCCTCAAACTCATGAGCTCAGGTGATCCTCCCACCTCAGCCTCCTGGGTAGCTGGGACTATAGGCATGTGCCACCACACCTGTCTAATTTTTGTATTTTTTTTGTAGAGACAGGGTTTTACCATGTTTCCCAGGCTGGCCTCAAACTCCTGGGCTCAAGCCATCCACCCACCTCGGTCTCCCAGAGTGCTAGGATTATAGGTGTGAGCCACTGTACCTGGCCAAGTTATCACTTTCAAATATAGACTGAATTTTTTTAAGTGATCATAGCAATTGATTTTAACTTTAAGCTTGGAAATTTGGCTTAGGTATTATAAGGCATTTCATCTGGTATTTTTTTCTCTGATGGTTTAGTTTAGCCAGTATTATGTATTACAAAGAAAGGTTTCACTGTTAAAGTAGACAAAAAATGTTCTTTGAATTTGTACATTGATTTTAAAAACTTCTGAAAAGTTGATTCTTTTAAATAAAGATGATATGTAAAGATGGATCTCCCCACCACCTCTCATTTTCCTTTTTTAGCAGTTAGGACTTCAGGAATTATTTCCTCAAGGTCATAGCTGTGCTGTTTGTGGTAAAGTGAAATGTAAACGACATAGGTAAGTTAAATATTTTTTTATTTGTTGATCCTTCTAATTACATTTGGATTTCAAGTGATTTAGTTGTATAATTTTTCTTTAGGCCTTCTTTGCTACTTGAAAACTACCAGCCATGGCTAGACCTGAAAATTTCTTCCAAGGTTGATGCATCTCTCTCAGAGGTAACTGATTTAATTAATATTATTAACGGAAAATGTTAAATGCCTGTGGAAAAATTTTCCAGAATTTTTTATCAAAAAATTTAATTATGGAGCATCTTAATACATGTCACTTAAATCAGTTCTGAGTTAGGCAGTTGATTATTGTAGACTAAACAACTTGAGTAGTAAGCTAGAAATGTTTTTGAATCTCATGTTTAATTTAGACATTTTCAGCTAAGGAAAGCACTGGTTTACCCGAAATAGTCATAAAGATGAAAACAGTCATCTTTATGATAGCGCAGCAGAAATATCATTTTGTAATTCCAAAAGGAACCCTGGACTGCAAGGAGCAAATTGATATATATCTTACTGAATTATGACCCCAGTTTTGACACTAACTGAAGGGTAGAGTAGGGAATGGGATATTTTTCAGTATTTCCACATAATACAGGAATGGAAAACATGTTCTCTTATCTTTGTTATAGTCAGATTTTATATGTATCTTTTTGGTAACATGTTTTAGTTGTTTTAAAGACTTGTCTTCTCAGTGGATTTGACAAAACACTCAAGTCCTTGAAGGCAAGGAATGGGGTCTCATTTGTTCCTAGCATCAAGTATCAGGTCACGTATATTGTTGGTAGCTGATCAAAGTGTATTGAATTAAATTGGATGCTAATTAGTTGAAGAATAGCATCTGAATCCCGCTTAATTGTTCTTTATCCCATTTTGTATCCTGCATAAAAGCCCATTAAAATTTGGCATTTTTTTCTTTGCTTCTCTAAGGCCTTTTTTTTTTTTTTTGAGATGGAGTCTTGCTCCATCACCCAGGCCGGAGTGCAGTGGCGCGATCTCACCTCACTGCAACCTCTGCCTCCCGGGTTCAAGCGATTCTTCTGCCTCAGCCTCCCGAGTAGCTGGGACTGCAGGCGTGCACCACCACACCTGGCTAATTTTTTTTCTTTTGTCTTTTTAGTAGAGATGGGGTTTCACGTGTTAGCCAGAATGTAGTCTTGATCTCCTGACCTCGTGATCCACCTACGTCGGCCTCCCAAAGTGCTGGGTTTACAGACGTGAGCCACTGTGCCGGGCCTCTAAGGCCTTTTTCATCTTCAAGATACCCTGATTTAAGACTTCTGTCTAATATGGTAGCTCCTAGCCACATGTGGCTATTAATAAACACTTGAAGTGTGCTAGTCCAAGTTGACATATGTTCTGTGTATAAAATATATAGTGGATTTTGAAGATTTCTTAAGAAAAGACTTAGAAAAAAGGAATGTAAAGTTTCTTTTTTTTTTTTTTTTTTTCGAGATGGAGTCTCGCTCTGTCACCCAGGCTGGAGTGCAATGGCATAATCTTGGCTCACTGCAACCTCCGCCTCCCGGGTTCAAACGATTCTTTTGCCTCAGCCTCCCAAGTAGCTGGGACTACAAGCGCACACCACCATGCCCAGCTAATTTTTGTATTTTTAGTAGACACAGGGTTTCACCATATTGGTCAGGCTGGTCTCGAACTCCTGACCTTGTGATCCACCTGCCTCGACCTCCCAAAGTGTTGGTAGTATAGGAGTCAGCCACTGTGCCTGGCCAAGTATCTCATTTTTTGTATTGATTACATGTTGAAATGATAATATTTTGGATGTGTTGGGTTAAATAAAATATAAAATTAATTTCACCTGTTTCTTTTTACTTTGTAAAAAATGTAGCTACTAGAAAATTTAAAATTAATGGGTGACTTACATTATATTTCTGTTGGAGAGTGCCAAGTTGAGGTCTGTTGAAGAAAACTTCTAACAAGAGTATTATTTGTGTCTTTGACATGTCATTCATTCATAAAAATGAAAGGACTTGTATAAAACCCTTGGTCCAGTACCTGGCACATACTGGTGCTCAGTAACTATTAGCTCTCACATTTAAAAACATATTTTGATATCTTATAGGTAAGAACTGGGCTAGGCCCTAGTGATTAAAAGAGAAGATATGGTCCCTTTCTACCAGGAACTTTAGTCTAGAAGTGGAGGCAGGCATATAAACAGGTCATCACAATATAATTTAATGCAGGCAATAATGGAAAAAAAATTAAGGTATATAGAATTAGTATAGAGGAGAAGTTCTTAACTATTGAGAGGGCAATCAGATCGGAGAACTGAAGGTTTTCCAGACTAATAGTGTGGGAAAGGGTATTTCAGGATTTGAGCAGAGCTTTCAAAAGGAAAGAGAGGCTTGAAACAAGGTGGGATGTTCAGCAAACTAGAGAGTAAAATGTGAGGGAGGATGTGGGCAATGAAGAAACAATATTCTAGTAGCTAATATTTAATGATTTACTTACTGTATATTAGGCATTGTGCTAAGCTCATTCATTATTTCATGTAATCTACATATAACCTATGAAGTGGGTACTATTATTGATAATTTTACCAAAGGTAAATGGAATTTAGAATTTTAGTAATTTTCTCAAGTTTCATATTTGGTTGATTACAGAACTCAATAAAAAACTCAGGTCTGGTTAAGTTCTTAATCAGGATTTTATATGGCCCTTTAGAAATGAGACTATCAAATGACTTTAAGGGCTATGCTGATGGAGCTTACATTAATTGATTCTGGAAGTTAGTGATTTTCTTGAATTTGCAGATGTGACTCATAGGGTACACTGGGAGTGAAAAGGAAGTGATGCAGCTGCTGCATGCCAGCAGGTGCCCTTCAAAATCAGTGCAATTTATACCTTTCTTATTTTCATATATTCAGGTTTGATATATTGAGGATTTCATGCAAGAGGATGATGTGGTCAAATGTATGTTTTAGGTTACTTTGGCAACTCTATTTAGGATGGAGGGGAGTGAGCTTGGAAGCAGGGAGTTGAGAGGCCATTGCTGCAATATAAGGGGTAAGAAAATGGGTACCCGCTAGGCGTGTTGGCTCATGCCTGTAATCCCAGCACTTTGGGAGGCCGAGGTGGGCGGATCACCTGAGGTTGGGAGTTCGAGACCAGCCTGACCAACATGGAGAAACCCCATCTCTAGTAAAAATGCACAATTAGCCGGTCGTGGTGGCACATACCTATAATCCCAGCTACTGGGGAGGCTGAGGCAGAATTGCTTGAACCCGGGAGGCGGAGGTTGAGGTGAGCCAAGATTGCGCCATTGCACTCCAGCCCAGGCAACAAGAGCGAAACTCCGCCTCAAAAAAAAAAAAAAAAATAAGAAAAGAAAAGCACTACTTAGGATATAAAATCAGTAGGACTTGGTGATTGGCTGGATGTGGGAAATAAAGGAAGAATAAATGTTTAACGATAACTCGTTCTAGTCTCTTCTCTCTATCCTATTCATTGTTATCCCTGTTTATATGTGTTTTCATTTCCCAACACATATAAACAATGCTTAGTTTTTGTACTAAAACGTCTAAATTATTGTTCCCTTAATATTTAAACTAGAGAATTCACAAACTTTATTATTGCTGCCAGAGAAAATATATGATCTGATTTTGGAAGCATTAGATTAGATATGTCGTTTTGTTCCCTCCCTACTGCATTTGTAAGTTACTGCCCAATGTTGCAACTCCTTGTAAAAATTATGACATACTGCTATACCCAAATCCAGGAAATGGAAGATTTAACACCCAGGGTTTGTTTTATTTTGTTTTGTTACTTTTTCACTTATATAACTTATGTACTGATTTGAGTGTACAGGTAAAATTTCTCAAAGCGAACATATCTGTGTAACCAGCATTCAGATCAGGAAACAAAACATTACCAGCATCCCAGAACTCCCCTTTGTGTTCCCCTCTAGCCACTATACTCCCTTCAAAGGTAACCACTAATACCTAATTTTGACCCCTTACCTAAATCTTAGCTGCTTGTTTCTTCACTGTATTCTGAAAATACTGACTTATAAAGTTAGGAATGGAAGGGACTAACTTGCTCTGTTTCTTTCCATAGCACGGTTTTGGTTCAGTTAAGTTTCAGAGTCAGGAACAATTCATTTAACTTTTTGTTTGATTATGGGAATATTTAGAAATATGTGCATGTCATTCTAATAATAACTTTTCCTATTTGTGGAATTTTTATGATTTTCCAAGTGTTTTCTCATATGTTTTCTTTGATCCTCATTCACATAAGGTTGAAATATACATTTTGTCATGTGAAAGTATTATATTACTGTCGTTATTTGTTTTTTGTTTTTTTGAGACAGAGTCTCACTCTGTCGCCCAGGCTGCTGTGCAGTGGCAACATCTTGGCTCACTGTAACCTCTGCCTCTCAGGCTCAAGCGATAACTCCTGCCTCAGCCCCCCAAATAGCTGGGACTACAGGTACACATGATTACACCCAGCTTATTGTTGTGTTTTTTGTAGATACAGGGTTTCATCATGTTACCCAGGAGGTATCCACCTGCCATCTACCTGCCTTGACCTCCCAAAGTGCTGGGATTACAGGTGTAAGCCACTGCTCCCAGCCTACTGTCACTATTTGTGATAATAAAATTGTTTCGTGGTAATGTTACATGTTACCAAATAGTACCATTTATTTTCCAAAAACTAATTAATTTTCTTTTTCTTTAAAAAATAATTGTTTATGCAGGTTCTTGAATTAGTGTTGGAAAACTTTGTTTATCCGTGGTACAGGTATGTTCCTTTTATAAGATCTTTTTTCTTTGATACAGTGAATACTATTAAGTTAAGCATGCTAATGACATGTTTTTCATGTAGACCAGGATTTCTCAACTTTGTCATTGTTGACCTTTTAGCCAAAATAATTATTTCTTGTGGGGTCAGTACTCTGCATTACACAATAATTAGCACCCCTGGCCTCTCCCATTAGATACTAGTAGCAGACATCTCTACCACCAGTTCTGACCAATAAAAATGTCTTCAGAGGTTGCCAGATATGACCTGGAAGGCATAATTGGCCCTAGTTAAGAACCACTGATGCAGGCATCAGTCAGTTAATAATTTGGTGATAGTAAAGAGGAAGAAAACTTAGGCCGTGTTTTGAAAGAAAAGTAACTTGTGGAATTCCTTATCACTCCTAAATTTAGTGATTTAATAATTTTGTATACAGTTTTCACATTTGAAATAATTGTACCTTTTGGAGGGGAATCTGCATTCACATATTTCATTAAATTGAAAGATAGCTTCAGTACTTTTCCTGGAGAATTAATGGTTTTTTTTCCCCAAGCACCTTTGTTTTTGGTGTATGCCATGTATGTACAAGGGCCTTGTGCTTTTGAAGATACAGAAAATACTTTAGATTTGACAGAACTCTATTTTGAAATTAGAGAGATACAACTTATATCATTTAATAAATACATATTTTCTTAAATAAGCATCATGTGTTTAATATATATTTGAACACTTGTGCCTCCATGGCATATACATATGATGTTTAATGACATCTACCCTGATTTTATATTGATTCAGTATATTTTGAATTTTCTTTTCTTTCTTTTTTTTTTTTTTTTCTTTGAGATGGAGTCTTGCTCTGTTGCCTAGGCTGGAGTGCAGTAGCACAACCTCAGCTCACTGCAACCTCCACCTCCCAGGTTCAAGCAATCCTCCCACCTCAGCCTCCCAAGAAGCTGGGGTTACAGGCCTGCGCCACTATGCTCGGCTAATTTTTGTATTTTTAGTAGAGATGGGGTTTCCCCATGTTGGTCAGGCTGGTCTCAAACTCCTGACTTCAAGTGATGCACCCACCTCGGCCTCCCAAAGTGTTGGGATTATAGGTGTGAGCCACCATGCCTGGCCGAATTTTCTAATTAAAAGAAAAAAAATGCTACTAGTTGAATTCACCCAGAATGTTTAAGACAAATTTAATATCGTTTCTATGCCATATTTTCCTGGAGAGCTATGTAAATTTACATTTGATTCTGCCTTAAATATCTGGCATTTGCCATTTAATTAAAGCTGATGGTGAGGCCTTTTGTAAAATGAATCCTTTTGTGAAGACTCCCTTACTTTCTCCCATCTCTGCATTGCGACACTTTCGACATAAAATCTAGTTGTATTTCTAAGTGTGAAAGTATATTTTCTTCTCAGTTGTAGCTATTGATGCTGTAATATCCCCTTCTTCAGGGTTAACAGCGGGAAGCATGGTTGATACAATTATCTTTCCTATTCTGCCAAGAAAGTTAACAACACTGTCTTCGAGTTCAAGATATCATCATTCTTTCTTTTCTTGCCTTTGATTAGGGAAGTGTTCTAATTCTAGGGCCCTCCAAACATCAGGAAAATGAAAGTAACTCCTCAGTTGAAGGTTGTCAGAATTTCTGTTTTACAAAATGTCTGAGTTTCAGTTCATTTAATTTCTTTTTCAAATAGAGCACACCTTTTTTTGTTTTAACTTTTAGAATTTATTTTATAAGTATTTTAAACTATTTAAAAATTTTGTATTAATTCTATTGCTCCTCCAAAATTATTCATTGTTTTATTTCTTTGAATTTTCTTTGATGTTGCTTAGAACATGATCTCAGTATTGTAAAAATAAGACTATGTAGTCGTGTATGTCTGCAAGGAAATATGTTACAATTTAGTTAATAGTGATTATGTCTTGATGCTAGAATTATGGTAGATTTTTGTTTTATTTTTTGTACATTTCTTTTGTTCCACAATGAAATGTATTATTTGTAAATGAAAAAAGAAAAGTAGCTTAAGCAAACAGAAAAAAGGAAAATTTTCCCTTGGTTTGTAGAAGGTGAAACTGTATTTCTCTGAACTTCTGAATATTTGTTTTTCTCCTTATTGAAGGGATGTGACAGATGATGAATCCTTTGTTGATGAACTGAGAATAACATTACGGTTTTTTGCATCTGTCTTAATAAGAAGGATTCACAAGGTATATATTTTTAATGAGAAATTTGGGAATTTCGGGCTTTATTATTTAATGAAAGAGATTTAAAACAATTTTTTGTGAGTACATGGCAAGTGTACATATTTGTGGGGTACATGAGATACTTTGATACAGGCATGTAGTAAGTAATAATCACATCATGGAAAATGGGGTATCTATCCCTCAAGCATTTATCATTTGTGTTGCAAACAATCCAATTATACTCTTTTAGTTACTTTTAAATGTACAGTTAAATTTTTGACTATACGCACCCTGTTCTATCAAATACTAGGTCTTACTCTTTCTAAGTGTATCTTTTAGGAGATTATTTTAAACATTTTTTTTTTTTTTTTTTGACAGAGTTTTGCTCTGTCGCCCAGGCTGGAGTGCAGTGGCATGATCTTGGCTCACTGCAACCTCCGCCTCCCAGGTTCAAGTGATTCTCCTGCCTCAGCCTCTCGAGTAGCTGGGAATACAGGAGCGTGCCACCATGCCCGGCTAATTTTTTGTATTTTTAGTAGAGACAGGGTTTCACCGTGTTAGCCAGGATGGTCTCGATCTCCTGACATTGTGATCCACCCACCTCGGCCTCCCAAAGTGCTAGGATTACAGGTGTGAGCCACCATGCCTGGCCTTAAACCTTATTTTTACTTTCTCCTATACCATGTGTATTTGTTTTGTCTTCATTTTTTTAGGTTAAAAAATTAGTGAATAATTTTTGATCCATAGATCAGTTTTGCTTTCTTTCATTTTAATGCTTGAAAGTTATCTTGGTTTGTAGAAATTAGAAATGAAAAGACAGCTATAGAAAAAATTCATGTTCTGGCCATCAGAGAAATGCAAATCAAAACCACAATGAGGTACCATCTCACACTAGTTAGAATGGCAATCATTAAAAAGTCAGGCAACAACAGGTGCTGGAGGGGATGTGGAGAAATAGAAACACTTTTACGCTGTTGGTGGGACTGTAAACTAGTTCAACCATTGTGCAAGACAGTTTGGCGATTCCTCAAGGATTTAGAACTAGAAATACCATTTGACCCAGCCATCCCATTACTGGGCATATACCCAAAGGATTATAAATCATGCTGCTATAAAGACAAATGCACACGTATGTTTATTGCGGCACTATTCACAATAGTAAAGACTTGGAACCAACCCAAATATCCATCAGTGATAGACTGGATTAAGAAAATGTGGCACATATACACCATGGAATAGTATGCAGCCATAAAAAAGGATGAGTTCATGTCATTTGTAGGGACATGGATGAAGCTGGAAACCATCATTCTCAGCAAACTATTGCAAGGACAGATAACCAAACACTGCATGTTCTCACTCATAGGTGGGAATTGAAGAATGAGAACATTTGGACACAGGGTGGGGAACATCACACACTGGGGCCTGTCATGGGGTTGGGGCAGGGGGAAGGAATAGCATTAGGAGATAAACCTAATGTAAATGACGAGTTAACAGGTGCAGCACACCAACATGGCACATGTATACGTATGTAACAAACCTGCACGTTGTGCACATGTACCCTAGAACTTAAAGTTTAATAATAATAAAAAAGAAAAAAGTCATGTTCCAGTTAGATGGATTTATTGGGTAAATGGCAATGATTATGATCTACTTTAAAAAATATTTTTCTTAGCCAGGCATGGTGGCTCACGCCTGTAATCCCAGCACTTTGGGAGGCCTAGGTGGGCGGACCACTCAAGGTCTGGAGTTCAAGACCAGCCTGGCCAACATGGTGAAACTCCATCTCTACTAAAAATACAAAAAATTAGCCAGGCATGGGGGCGGGCATCTGTAATACCAGCTACTCAGGAGGCCGAGGCAGGAGAATTGCTTTAACCTGGAAGGTGGAGGTTGTAGTGAGCTGAGATCGTGCCATTGCATTCCAGCCTGGGCAACAAGAGCGAAACTCTATCTTAAAAAAACAAAAAAACAAATATTTTTCTCAAGCTGTATTTTGTGCATATTTGGATCATTGCTATATATATTTGTAGTATATTGTCTGTAGACACACACACTTTTCTACTGCTTTGTCAGTTCAGTATTGACATATTGAACATATTGAGAATGTGTTAATATATAATATCTCTGCCACTAGTAATAAAATAAAGATTAATCTTGTTAAATTACTCTATACCTATTTGAGAAATGAACAATATAGTCAACTGCTAGAGAAAAGATATGCAAAAAACGTACAGTAGTTCACAAAAAAAGATACAAAATGGCCAATGAACACTTGAAAGTATGTTGTCTCACAGCAAATAAATATGTTTTTAATGAGATATTATTCTTTTACTTATCAGACTGGGAAAGGTAAAAAAGAGTGTTAATATCTAGTAATGGTGATGTATGGAAAACAAGTTCAAATTCAAATTGGTATAATTCTCACATTTGAGGGCAGTTTGGTAATCTTTATTAAGACTTAAAAAAATCTATACTCCAGGCCGTGTGCCATGGCTCATGCCTGTAATCCGAGGTGGCTGAGACGGGCGGATCACTGGAGGTCGGGAGTTCGAGATCAGCCTGGCCAACATGGTGAAACCTCATCTCTACTAAAAATACAAAGAAATTAGCCTGGTGTAATTGTGCGCACCTGTAATCCCAGCTACTTGAGAGGCTGAGGCAGGAGAATTGCTTGAACCTGGGCGGTGGAGGGTGCAGTGAGCCGAGATTGCGCCACTGCACTTCAAGTGCTTGGGCAACAGAGCGAGACTCTGTCTCAAAAAAAACAAAACAAAACAAAACAAAAAACAGAAAAAAAAACGTATGTTCAAAGATTTATTGCAGTATAATTTATAAAAAGTAAAACTGAAAAGAAAAACTGATGTCTACTAAGATTGTTAGTTGAGTAAATATAATACATCCTAATTATAGAATTCTACATGGCCATGAACAATCATTTTGTAGAATAATACTTATTTTCAAGGGAAAATATTTATCTTAAATAGTCAAGTAAAGGGGATGCTTATATGCTGCTGGTGGGAATGCGAATGAGTTCAGCCACTGTGGAAAGCAGTTTGGAGATTTCTAAAAGAACTTAGAACAAAATTCAAAGGAATATAAATTGTAGACATGGAATCAACCTAGATACCCAGCAGTAGTGGACTGGATAAAGAAAATGTGGTACATATACTCCATGGAATACCACGCAGCCATAAAAAAGAATGAAATCATGTTCTTTGCAGCAACATGGATGTAGCTGGTCCTAAGTGAATTAACACAGGAACATAAAATCAAATATTTCATGTTCTCATTTATAAGTAGGAGCTAAACATTGGATACACGTGGATATAAGCAATAGACATGGTGACCTACTTGAGGGTGGAGAGTGGGAGGAGGATGAGGATCAAAAAAACTACTTGTGGGTACTGTGCTCATTACTTGGGTGACAAAATAATTTGTACACCAAACCCCCATGACATGCAATTTACTCATGTAATGAGCCTGCACATGTACTTCCTGAACCTAACATAAAAGTTGGAAAGAAAAAGGAAAAAAAAAAAAACAAAAGAAAAAAGAAACAGTCAAGTGAACAGGCTGGAAACTAATATATGTGGTATTTTTCCACTCTGAAAACAAAGTTCATATATTAAAGCTTGTTAATACATATATTAAGGACATACACCTCCTTCTCACTGTTAACTCTTAGTGTGGTGGTGGGCTGATGCTGATTTTTTTTTCCATGCACTTCTTTATATTTGTCTTTTTCTATTGCATGTAGCTTTTATCACTTTTGAAAATCGTTGATAAACAGTCATCACATTGTTTAACAGACAGTCTAGGGTAATTGACCCATAATATTTAAGTGGAATGAAAGAGTAAGAAATATCAATTGGTTGATGACAAACCATTTAAATTATACTTTGGAATAAGTAAAAATTGATTTATCAAAATTAATTTTGATTGCCATATTACAATTAGCTAATAAACGTTAGTTAATTGAACAATTCTTCTATGTTAACCTTTTCTTTTTTTTTTTTTTTTTTTAGACAGGGTTTCACTTTATCACCCAGACTGGAGTGCAGTGGTGTGATCTCAGCTCACTGCAACCTCTGCCTTCCAGGCACAAGCGATTCTCCTACCTCAGCCTCCCGAGTAGCTGGGATTACAGGCTTACAGGCGTGTGCCACTACCGCCTCACTAATTTTTTTTGTATTTTTAGTAGAGACAGGGTTTCACCATGTTGGCCAGGCTGGTCTGGAACTCCTGACCTCAAATGATTCACCTGCTTCAGCTTCCCAAAGTGCTGGGATTACAGATGTGAGCCACCGTGTCCAGCATTTTTTTTTTTTTTAATGGAGTCTACCTGTATCACCCAGGCTGGAGTGCAGTGGCGCCATCTCGGCTCACTGCAATCTCCACCTCCCAGATTCAAGCGATTCTCCTGCCTCAGCCTCTGGAGTAGCTAGGATTACAGGTGCCCGCCACCATGCCTGGCTAATTTTTGTATTTTTAGTAGAGACAGAGTTTCACTATGTTGGCCAGCCTGGTCTCGAACTGCTGACTTCAAGTGATTCACCCACCCCGGTCTCCCAAAGTGCTGGGATTACAGGTGTGAGCCACTGTGCCAGGCCTATGTTAGGCTTTGGACTAGCTTAGTGGATTCTAAATTAATAGCACCTCATACTTGGAGTGTTTTATAGATATATATGTATGTATTTTGTTAATAGTTTTGTTGAGATACAATTTACATACCATGTAATTCACCCATTTGAAGTATATGATTCGATGGTTTTTAGCATATTCAGTTGTACAACCATCCCCATAGTCAATTTGAGAACATTTTCATCACCCAGAAAGAGACCTTGTACCCCCTGGCCATAAGCATCACCTCTTCTATCCTTTCATCCATAGCCAACCACAAATCTACTTTGTATATCTATGGATTTGGATGTCTATTCTGAACATTTCATATACATAGAATCATACAATATGTGGCCTTTTGTGACTGGTTTCTTTTACTCGGCATAATGTTCTCAAGGTTTATCCATGTTACGTTGTAGCATGTATCAATATTTCATTCTCTTTATGGCTAATATTCCACTGTGTGAATGTACTACATTTTGTTTATGCATTCATCAGTTGATGGATATTTGTATTATTTCTACCTTTTGTCTGTTATGTACCTGTTAGCATTTCTATGCAAGTTTTTTTTTTGTCGGATATATATTGTCACTTATCTTGGGTATATACATAGGAGTACAATTGCTGGATAAAATGGTAACTCTATGTCTAACACTTTGAGTAACTGCCAGACTATTTTCCAAAGTGGCTCCACCATTTACATTCCCATCAGCAGTATATGAGGATCTCAATTTCTCCACATCCTTGCCAGAACTATTTATAATCTCACTCTTTTATTCTAACCATCCTAGTATATGTGACATGATACTCCATGGTGGCTTTGAATTGCATATCCCTGATGCCAATAATGTTGAGAACTTTGATGCTTATTTGGCATTTGTCTGCCTTCTTTGAAGAAATGTCCATTCAAATTCCTTACCTGCATTTTAACTGGGTTTTTTTTTATTACTGAGTTGTAAAAGTTATTTATATGGATACATGTCCTTTATCAGATAAATGATTCGCAAAATATTTTCTTTGATTTTCTGAATTACACTATGGCTCCTATTTTATCTGTATCACTATCCTGGAAGATAAATGGGTCATTATTATATTTGTTTTATAGAAAGGTATTCACTTTGTCAAAGTGTTAGCAAATGTTAATGGGCAAAAGATTAGGCCTTGGTCATCTTATTCCTTCTACAATGTTCTGTTCATGATTCTGTTGCCTGCATAATGTAAATTGGAAGTTTGGGAATAATGAAAACAAAGAATCATTTAGGGTCTACAATTTTTTAAAAATCAAAGTTTAGTGACAAACCCATTATTTTACCATTTTAATTCTGACCTGAATTCCCTAAAGTGGAACTTACAAATAAAAATCTTACTGAGTATTCTCAGAAGACAAGATTTTACAAAATGTTTGAAAACTATAACATCTTGTTTATTTGATAAATATGAGAGTAATTTGTAAGCGAGTACCAAGTGGCCAAGGGCAAATGAAGAGTGATGTTATTTTCAATGAGGTATAATACTAGCAAAAATATCCCCTCTTACTGAACGTGTTTGATCTGGGTTTTATCAGCAAATCATTAAAATTTGGGGGTTTATGATCCATCATACTTACTAGATTTATCACCCTGGGATTTTGTTCCTTAATGCGGAATTTAAAAAGAATTGAAAAATTAACACTGTTGTGATGGAATTTTCTCATGCCTTTGATAAAGGAATATATAATGTATTAAGTTTTATGGTGGTGAAGTCTAATAAATATGTTTTTTGTTGATTTATTTATAATTTATTTTTAGTTTTTTTTTTTTCCTGTTTTCTGTGCGTGCATATAAGCCCTCAGCCCTCCCTCACTAACCTACCATGATCACCGCAGCTTCTAGCCTTTAGGTTGAAAAATCTTGGTGGGGAATGATGAAACTTAATTTTATTCTAAAATAGGGTGTTTCCATATATCTTGAAACCAGGATTCATGCTGGGCATGGTGGCTAATGCCTTTAATCCCAGCACTTTGGGAGGCTGTTGGGAGGCTGAGGTGGGTGGATTACTTGAGTCCAGGTGTTGGAGACCAGCCTGGGCAACATGGCGAAACCCCGTCTCTACTAAAACTACAAAAAATTAGCTGGACGTGGTGGCATGCGCCTGTATTCCCAGCTACCTGGGAGGCTGAGGTGGGAGAATCACCTGAGCCCGGGAGACTGAGACTGCAGTGAGATGGTGCCACTGCTCTCCAGCCTGGGCAGCTGCCGTGAGACCCTGTCTCAAAAAACAACAAAAACCCAAAAAACAAACCAGGATTTATCTCATAAGCTGAATGAAGAAGTTCATTTTCATCTAATTTCTTACTAATCACAAATTTACAGCATCAAAGGGATAATAAGTTACTGGAGTTTTCCTTGAATGCATTTAATACAAAGAACACGTAAAGAAGCTAGGAATAAAGATACTATTTTGTGGGAAAGATTTAGTATTTAAGGTATACATATTAAGATTAATTTTCAGTACTGTGGGTAAAAAAATTACCTAATGTTACAGTTAGTATGATGCAGGAATATAAAGTGTTATTTTTGAAAGATTCTGAATAATTCTAATTTTTAAGATGTATTCCAATATCATAATTGTAGTGTATCTGCCGTTGTAACTTAGTGATAATTATTTTAAAAGTTCTAATGTTGAATTTTTCTAGGTGGATATTCCATCTATTATAACCAAGAAACTATTAAAAGCAGCAATGAAGCATATAGAAGTGATAGTTAAAGCCAGACAGAAAGGTAATACAGTTTTCTACTACAGTTTGAGTAATTTTGTTTTTATACACCAGTTTTCACCCGAAATATCTAAATATGAGTACTGATTAATTAACTTATATATTCGCAGTTGATGCGAGAGTGTTCTCTTAAACTGAAATCTCTTTCAGTAGTTTGTTAATAATGTGTGAAAACTTGAGAACCTTTAAAAATTAAAAGTTAACTTTACTGCTGACACTCTTAATCAGTTTTGAATGATAATCTATTTCTCTGAAGTATCTTTCATTTCTCTTCACCCTTTCTCCTTAATGGTTTCAATGGTTTTGACCTATTCTAGCCCATCCTTTATATTGCTACAAGGTTACTTTTATGATATGACAAGTCTCATGTTGTCTTTCTACTAAAAAAAAAAAATTTAGTGACTGTCATAGCATTAAACTGTATATTTAAATCCTTTTCTATCTAGTCAGATATTAGATCTAGTCTTGTCTTTCACTATATTATGCTTTGGCCAGGATGACCTGCTTGCTGCTTCTCATGTATGTTCTGTCCTTTTTACTGTCATGATTTGCACATAGCATATGTTCATTAAATGTTTTCCCTTCTTTCCTTTCCTCCTTTCCTTCTTACCACATCCTGCAGGATCTTTTCTGAGTGAATGAGTGGAATCCTCATTTGAGACTTTTCATGCTCTAAGATCAAGCTCTAAAATGTTTCTTTTTAATAAAACTACTTCTAGGCACTGTACTTAGTTCATGGAACTGAGATTTTCCTTGTATTTGCATTTGGTATTCTTTTTTGTCAGTGGTTTCTGAAGTATGTTCTGCAGAATACCTCTCTACATACATGATCATATGACCAGAAGAGGTTTCACGGTCATATTTTTTGTTTATTGTATTCCCCTTGTAGAAATTCCCATAGGTAGGAGTACACCAAAAGCTTTGGGTAGTCCTACAGCAGTGAAATAGCTTTAACTTTAACCTAGCATGTCCCAAATTCATTTGAGCATGGAACCATTTTTTCCCCCCAAATAGTATCAATTATTTTAATCAAAAAACATTTTGGGAAATTATGCTGTAGGAAGATTTGAAGTTAAATGAAATTATTAGTTTATTTGCCCTTTGATATGAATAGTTCCTCAGATATGAGAATTATTTTAAATTATATATTTAAAAATTATTCTGTGTTCATCTTATAACAAGTAAAAATAATTTTATTTTCAACATAGTTTGAAAAAAAGATGGGGTTGGGCATGGTGGCTCATGACTGTAATCCCAGCACTTTGGGAGGCTGAGGTGGGCAGCTCACTTGAGGTCAGGAGTTCGAGACCAGCCTGGCCAACATGGTGAAACCCATGTCTACTAAAAATACAAAAATTAGCCAGGTATGGTGGTGCTACTCAGGAGGCTGAGGCCGGAGAATGACTTGAACCCAGGAGGCGGAGGTTGTGGTGGGCAGAAATCGTACCACTGCACTCCAGCCTGGGTGGTAGAGCAAGACTCCATCTCAAAAAAAAAAAAAAAAAAAAAAAAAAAGATGAATGTGAAAGAGTTTGAGTACTCATAACTTTCTTTTTCTTTTTAAATTAAAAAAATTTTTTTTTCTTTCAGAGATGAGATCTCACTATGTTGCTCAGGCTGTTCTCAACATCTTGGGCACAAGCAATCCACCTGCCTCGGCCTCCCAAAGTGCTGAAATTACAGGTGTGAGCCACTGTGCCTGGCCAAGTACACATAACTTAATTGTTGTGTTGTAAAGGCTACTTTACTGTCAGAAGAACGTATAGGAAAAGTATTTTTCTTTAAATCAGTAGATTTTATGTTTTAGAGCAATTTTACATTTACAGAAGAATTATTGAGCAGAAAGTACAGTGAGTTCTCATATACTCTCACCTTTTCCTAGTATTAACATCTTACGTTACTTGATACATTTGTTACAATCAGTGTACCAATATTGATACATCATTATTAACTAAAGTCTGTAGTTTAGATTTTTGGTGTTTTTCTTTTTTTTTGAGATGGAGTTTTGCTCTAGTTGCCCAGTCTGGAGACCAATGGCACAATCTCAGCTCACTGCAACCTCCACTTCCCGGGTTCAAGTGAGTCTCCTGCCTCAGCCTCCCAAGTAGCTGGGATTACAGGCATGCACCACCACGCTTGGCTGTTTTGTATTTTTAGTAGAGACGAGGTTTCACCATGTTGACCAGGCTGGTCTCGAATTCCTGACCTCAGCTGATCCACCCGCCTTGACCTCCCAAAATGCCGAGATTACAGGCATGAGCCACCGCGCCTGGCCTCATTAGGTTTTACGCTTTACATTGTGCATTCTATGGATTTTGACAAATGTGTAATCATGTATTCATCATTACAGTAGCATACTGAATAGTTTCACTGCCCTAAAAATCCCCTGTGCTTTTTCTGTTCATCCTTCTTTCCTCTGAGAATCCCTGGCAACCACTGATCTTTTTACTGTCTTTACAGTTTTGACGTTTCCAGAATGTTATATAGTCGGTATCATACAGTATGTTTCAGATGGATTTCTTTCACTTAGCAATATACATTTAACCTCTGTTTTTTCATGGCTTGACAACCCATTTCTTTTTACTACTCAATTACATTCCATTGTACGGATATACCGCACTTTGTTTATCCATTCACCAATTGAGGGACATCTTGGTCCAATTTTTGGCAATTATAAATAATGCTGTTATAAGGATTTGTAGGTTTTTGTGTGGGGGAAGTATTTTTAATACAGTTTTAATTTTGTTCTAAAGACAAAGACAAGAAGCCTCTCAGACTATGAGTAAATGGAATCATCTTTTAACTTTTAGTAGAATTGATGAGTTTAGTAAAATCCCCAAATTACTTTGTCTCTATGAGAGTGACGTTATATATATATCACATTGGTAATCCCAGCACTTCGGAAGGCTGAAGCTGGAGGATCACTTGAGCCCAGGAGTTTGAGACAAGCCTGGGCAACATGATGAGACTCTGTCTCTACAAAAAAATTAAAAAATTAGCCAAGTGTGGTGGCATGTGCCTGTAAGTCCTAGCTACTTGGGAGGCTGAAAAACAGGAGGATTTCTAGAGCCCAGGAGTTTGAGACTGCGGTGAGCTATGATCACCCAATTGCACTCCAGCCTGGGCAACAGAGCAAGACCCTGTCTGAAAAAAAGAAGAAAGAAAAAAGAGAGTGATACATATATAAACTAATTTGACTAAAATTTATCATTGAATTTTTGTGAGAGGGGTTGCTAATTTGCTACTATTCATGTAAAAAATCATCCTCAATTATAAAGTCACCCTAAAATGCTAGATTGCATTCATTAATAACATTGTAATCATCATAATTAATGAAGTCCATATAGAAGTAAAGACTCAGAATTAGGAGGGCTCTTATTTTATCCCAAGATCCCAGTGTTCTAAATATTATGATAGTAAATTAGATAGACTTATAAAAAAAGGTTTTCAAGTTTTTGATTTTTCATTTCTTTTATTGTACAAATTTGTTTTCTAAATTCTTTGGCTCTACATGTGAGCATAATTCAGGAAGTAAAGTTTCATTTCTTCATCCGTAGTTGTCTTTACTGTCTTGGCATTCTCTGCTTAATCTTCTTCTTGAGAATAGGCATTATATAGAAGTTGTCTATGTAAGTACTTCCATGGCTCTTAGAATTGTTGAATATATATATGTGTGTGTATATATATACACATATATGTGTATATGAAATATATGAATATATGTATATTCAACATTTATATACATATGTATAGCTATATATATATATATATATAAACTTAAATTGGATAATGATTGTGTGGGACCTTACTCCAGACTTTCAACCTGAAGATATCTCTTTATCATGGATTTTGTGGACCTTTCCTTTTGTGGTCTGAAAACTGCCAACTGATTAGGCATTAAATATACTGGTGATCAGTGGAGATTAATCCATGCTCTGTATTCCAGCACTCTGTTTTGCTTATATTCCCAGTTAAGGTGTTTTCCTCCACTTTAAAATATTTTGCTTGATTCCTTTAATTTCTTATCACCTAGGATTATAAAAATCCCTTATGTCTGACAGGTGCTGAGTAGATTCCAATCTGGTGATTTAATTTATATATTATGTGTGAATGCTTAATCACACCAAATATTGTAATTACTTATCTATATTACATTATCACTTTTCAGTGTTAATAACTGTTTACTGATACACTGATGCAGATTCTTTTTTTTTTTTTGAGACGGAGCCTTGCTCTGTTGCCCAGGCTGGAGTGCAGTGGCGCGATTTTGGCTCACTGCAAGCTCCGCCTCCCGGGTTCACACCATTCTCCTGCCTCAACCTCTCGAGTAGCTGGGACTACAGGCGCCTGCCATCACGCCCGGCTAATTTTTTTTGTATTTCTAGTAGGGACGGGGTTTCACCGTGTTAGCCAGGATGGTCTCGATCTCCTGACCTCATGGTCCGCCCGCCTCAGCCTCCTAAAGTGCTGGGATTACAGGCGTGAGCCACGGGCACCTGGCCTGATACAGATTCTAAGGCTCAAAGAGATTGTTTCGTTTGTTCAAAATCTTATCAATAAAGAAGCAGAGCTGGGACTTAGCACAGCTTACTGTGCTAAGATACTGTGCAGAGATTTCTGACTTTTATGCTCATGATACAAATTTCTAAAAGACCCATGCCCCAAATTCTAATGAAAAAAAGCTTGGCAAATAATTTAAAATGCGTTTTTTATAAAAACTATGTCCTTTGCTAATCCCGCTTTAGACCCACAAATGCAGATAGCCTTGATTTACCTTCTTAGTACTGTTGCCAAACTGAACTCGGGTCAGCTTGCCCAGTGTGCAGAAAAAAAGCAAGCACTGACACTGGGATTTTCAGCAAGGGAACATGAGGCATTTATTGCTAACGAGAACAGGCAGCTAATGCTTACGACCTGAATTCCCCAGTGGCATACAAGCAAGGGTTTTTAGACTTGGGGTAAATTTCAAGAAAGCAAAAGTTACATGTAAAATTGTAAGTCAGTACATGAAGGGTTATACATGGGTTGACTCAGAAAGCGGGGATATCTTGAAGTGAGGGCTTACAAGTGACAGGAGAATTCAGAGAGTCTTTGGTTTGCATTGGTTAAGAAAGCAAGGCGTTGTCTAAAAACCTGGGGTTAGCAGAAAGGAATGTTAAGGCTTGGCCTGTGGGTGTAACTCTCTCCAGGCCCCTCAGGAAGAAATTTAGAACAAAGAACGGTGGTTAGAGTTCAGTCCTCAATTCCCCCTTGTCTGAGGTCTACATGGCAGTGGTTGGCATTTTCTATCTAGTGGGGGTCCAGGTTTCTGAAAAATAATTCAAGGACATATGTTATAATTTTACCTTTAGTTTCTGTAGGGAACCAAACATCTTGTGACTCTGGCTTACTTGGGTGGCCATTGTTTATGTTATTATTTTCTTGTTTAGCAGGTTATTCACTCACTTTCCTAATTGCTGGTTGTAGGGCTAGCTTAGGTGCCTGCAATGTCCCTTGGGACTCAAGTTTTTTCTTTATTTTCATGCTGCGGGTCCTGGCAGGCCCCTAAGAGGGATTGCTGCTCCATCTCAGTACTCACACTGTTGCAATGCATATAATGCCTTTTTCTGTGTATGAATATGCTTGCATTCTATTTCAATAAAAACAGAAGGAAATAGTTCTAAAATGAATGCTGTTGAATTAGAGTTAAGAGTCCCAACACAGACTCCATGATTTGAAAACTCTGCACAGAGTGCAGAAAGGGAAAAGCATCACTTGCCTTTCCACTTAGTCTTTTGAGGTCTATAAAAAGGAGACAATACTATTAATTTTACATTTGAAAATACTAGTTATTGCCAGGTCTAAAAAAAAAAACTTTGCTAACATAACTTTTGTCATCAGTATTTATTAAGAAATCTATCCTTTCATGGGTTTCTATTTTAAATAGTTTTATATTTCCTATGTCCTCTGCACGGGGCAGAAGATCCAGAACTTAACCAATGAAGCCAGATTCTATTGTGAACACAAGTTCTCTGAAAAGGAATTTGAGAGTAAAGAGACTTTGTTTCAGGGAACAGTTTGCAAACCAGGAAAACATAGCCTTCAGTGTGAAACAAAGCTGCATTCCAGAGAACAAAGAGAGAGTTCTGGTTTTATAGCAAAAGTTCCTTCCCAGGTTCTCAATCAGGCCTGTTTATGCAGATGAAGGATTAAAATCTGATTGGTCAGTGCAGCTGAGTTCTGATTGGTTGATACAGCTGAATCCTGATTGGCTGGGACAGGTGAGCTTACATTGGTTGGTTCAAGTGAGCCCTGATTGGTTGATTTCCAGGCCCCAAACCAGAAATCTGACAGATGTTTCTTTGAAATGGCTTCTAGCTGGACGGAATTTCCAGCCACAGTTCATCTTGGCTCCCAACAGCAGGAACTGGTTTTGCTTGATTATAGAAAGGGAGGTTGTATGGAAAAGTTTCATAGCATCTTTCTGAGAACACAGAGTATATAACTGCTTCCTCACCAGCTATGGTAGCCTGGATCTATTTTAAATTTCAGTTTCTCAGTTAGCTAGGGGGAGTCCATTTTGTCTGAGGGCTGAGGACATATTTTGATAGTGAAAGTGCTTTAAAAGATTACTTGGATGTGAAAGCAGATGCAATTAAAGAATTTTGAGGCCAGGCGTGGTGGCTTATGCCTGTAATCCCAGCACTTTGGGAGGCCGAGGTGGGTGGATCACATGAAGTCGGGAGTTCCAGACCAGCCTGGCCAACATGGTGAAACCCCATCTCTACAAAAAATGTAAAAATTAGCTAGATGTGGTGGCGGGTGCCTGTAATCCCAGCTACTCGGGAGGCTGAGGCAGAATTGCTTGAACCTGGGAGGTGGAGGTTGCAGTGAACCGAGATCATGCCATTGCACTCCAGCCTGGGGGATTACAGCACAACTCTGCCTCAAAAAAAAATAAAGAATTTTGAGGCCTATAATCCCAGCAGTTTGGGAGGCCGAAGTGAGCAGATTGCTTCAGTTCAGAAGTTTGAGACCAGCCTGGGCAACATGAAAAAACCCCATCTCCACAAAAAATACAAAAATTAGCCGGGCACAGGAGTACCCGCCTGTGGGCCCAGCTACCCTGGAGGCTCAAGTGGGAGGATCACTTGAGCCAAGGAGGTCAGGGCTACAGTGAGCCAAGATCACACCAGTGCATACCTCCAGCCTGGGTGACAGAGCGAGACCTTGTCTCAAAATAATAATGATAATAATAATAATTTTGAGTAGGATAGTTTTTGCTTTTGGAGAGGAGAAAGAAGATAAAGGATTTGGCAACAAAAGCCTTATGTGTGCTAGAAGTTGTAAAAGTTATTTTCTCTAATTTTTTCCACTTAATCATTTGCTATTATTTTATATAACTTGTAGAGATGTAAGTTTAAATTCTTGTTTGCAAAGGGTCCATTTATCAATTTATTGCAAAATAAGCAGGCTTCTAATAAAGAATGCACATTGAAAAGAGGCTAGGAAAGGAATGACTTGGTTACATATTTTTTTGGGAAACATCTCCATTCACTGCAGCCTTGCAGCCTCCGCCTCCTGGGTTAAAGCAATTCTCCTGCCTCAGCCTCTTGAGTAGCTGGGACTACAGTCGTGTACCCCCATGCCTGGCTAATTTTATATTTTTTGTAGAGACGGGATTGCGCCATGTTGGCCAGGCTGGTCTCGAACTCCTGGCCTCAAGCGATTTGCCTGCCTCGGCCTCCCAAAGTGCTGGGATTACAGGCATGAGCCACCATGCCCAGCCCATACTCTTCTCTTTGTTAGTGGAAATGACCGAAATTATTTAATGTCACTTAACTTGTTTCAATATTTATCTTTAATCTCTATAGTAAAAAATACAGAGTTTTTACAGCAAGCTGCTTTAGAAGAATATGGTCCAGAGCTTCATGTTGCTTTGAGAAGTCGAAGAGATGAATTACACTATTTAAGGAAACTTACTGAACTGCTTTTTCCTTATATTTTGCCTCCTAAAGCAACAGACTGCAGGTATAAAAAGACTAGACAATATAATAGTATTTGCATAACATGCCATATGTATATTGCGATTTTTGGTTATGATAGGTGTACACTAAAATTTGAGGTTAGCCTGTGAATAGCTTTTCATTTGAAAAAATTTATTAAATTATTAATACATAATTTATTAATTATAGTCGTAAAATGCCCATTTAAGTGCTATTTGTGGTGTGTTGTGTAGCTTAGAATTTTTCTTTAAAACTGATCTTGGACATAAAATACAAATATGAATAAAATTAATTTTTTTATACCATTATATTTTATTTCATTGGTGTTCCCTTTAAAGACATGCATATTATAACTATAATAGGCAGAAACATTTGAACAAACTATATAGATGAGTTTATGTTTCAAGGTATCCAGCTGGGAAAAAGAATTGGAGGTCATCTAGTCTGTTCTCCCTTTTTCTGGCTGGAGCATGTTTAGATTATTCCATAAGTTACCTTGTTACTCTTACCCTAATAACCCTTAGAGAAGTAACCATGGCTTATTTTTAGTGATATTTAAAGTGATGTACTTTAAATACTACTTTTTGTTTAAAATTTTATGTGGTTCTTAAAAATATTTTAATATTTTGAATTACGTGATTTTTGTACTAGACTAGTTTATAATAGTAAATATGATTATAAGGTAACTATATTAAACATTAATTTAAATATATATTAAACATTTAAGTATTCTTAGATAGAAGGTATTTTCTTTTTTTTTTTTTTTTTTTAATTTTTTTTGAGACGGAGTCTTGCTCTGTCGCCCAGGCTGGAGTTCAGTGGCGTGATCTCGGCTCACTGCAACCTCTGCCTCCTGGATTCAAGCGATTCTCCTGCATCAGCCTCCCCATTAGCTGGGATTACAGGCGTGCACCATCATGACCAGCTAATTTTTGTATTTTTAGTAGAGATGAGGTTTCATCATGTTGGCCAGGCTGGTCTCGAACTCCTGACCTCGTGATCCCCCTGCCTCGGCCACCCAAAGTTCTGGGATTACAGGCGTGAGCCACCCTGCCCGGCCGATAGAGAGTATTTCCTAATGTCCCCCAAGTTCCTCCTGTTAAGGGAATACTTTTTTTTTCTCTTAAATAATATTCTATTTTAGCCAAGTAAGAACTCTAACTCTTTGCTATTCAACATGTGGTCTGCAAACCAGTAGCATGAACATTGGTTGAGAGTTTGTTAGAAATGCAGAATTTTAGGGCCTAACCAAGACCTACTGAATTATAGTCTCCATTTTAACAAGATCCTTAGGTAATTCATATGCACTTGAAAGTTAAGACTAATATAAATCACTAAATATAAACAATTATTATTATTTCTTTTTCCAGATCTCTGACCTTACTTATAAGAGAGATTCTGTCTGGCTCTGTGTTCCTTCCTTCGTTGGATTTCCTAGCTGATCCAGTAAGACTTAAAATTTTTTTTTTAAATTGTTACAACTTACACTTAATATAAAATTTAGTATCTTAAACATTTTTATGTATATAGTCAGTGATATTGAAAACATTCATATTGTTGTGCAACCATCCCCATTCCCCATCTCCAGAACTCTTTATCTTATAAAACTGAAACTCTACATCTGTTAACAATAACTCCTCATTCCTTCCTCCCTCCAGCCCTCCTGGCAACTACCATTCTGCTTTCTGTCTCCATGAATTTGACTACTCTGGGTACCACATATAAGTGGAATCATAAGTATTAGTCTTTTTGTGACTGGCTTATTTCACTTAGCATAGTGTCTTTAAGGTTCATCCATGTTGTAGCATGTGTCAGAATTTCCTTCCTTTTCAAGGCTGAGTAATATTTCATTGTATGTGTATAACATGTTTTGCTTATCTGTTCATCCATTGATAGACACTTCGGATGCTTCTACCTTTGATCCAGTAAGATTTTGAAGAAACAAGAATGATTTAGAAATATTTTAAATGCCAAAATCAGAATAGCTTTTATTTGCCCATTTTCACAAAGGTTAAGAACCTCTTTTGTAGATGTAAAAAAACTCCTGCTGTAATACATATGTGCAGATTTTTTGCCACTGCTCCATTTATTTTTTCATTTTTCTAGAAACTTGCATAATATGATACAAGTTACAAGAATTCTGGGGAGAATACAGTAGTGGAATTATTTTGACTTATGTTTATTATTTTCCACTAGGATACTGTGAATCATTTGCTTATCATCTTCATAGATGACAGTCCAGTGAGTATTGAATATATTAGAAAACACTTCAGATTGCATTGAATTTTAATTTTGTATGTCAAATAAAGTGGGAATTTTACTGAGTTAATAATTCTCTTTCTTTCAAAGCCTGAAAAAGCAACTGAACCGGCTTCTCCTTTGGTTCCATTCTTGCAGAAATTTGCAGAACCTAGAAATAAAAAGCCATCTGTAAGAATTTTCAGCAATAACACCTTTTTGATATAAACAGTTTTAGAACTCATTTATATAGCTTAAACTTAATCTTTCTCTTATATCAAGGTGCTGAAGTTAGAATTGAAGCAAATCAGAGAGCAACAAGATCTTTTATTTCGTTTTATGAACTTTCTGAAACAAGAAGGAGCGGTGCACGTGTTGCAGTTTTGTTTGACTGTGGGTGAGGCTTACCTGTGTATTTTACGGAAGTAATTTTTAAACCTTTTAATGTATTTGAATATTTTAAATCAGATCTGATGTTGTGGTACGCATCTATCATTGTACTAAATTTCATATACTCGATTTTGTTTTTTTGTTTGTTTGTTTGAGACGGAGTTTCACTCTCATTGCCCAGGCTGGAGTGCAATGGTGTGATCTCAGCTCACCGCAACCTCCGCCTCCCGGATCCAAGCGATTCTCCTGTCTCAGTCTCCCGAGTAGCTGGGATTACAGGCATGCGCCACCACCCCAGCTACTTTTGTATTTTTAGTAGAGACGGGGTTTCTCCATGTTGGTCAGGCTGGTCTTGAATTGCCGACCTCAGGTGATCCACCCGCCTCGGCCTCCCAAAGTGCTGGGGTTACAGGCATGAGCCACCGCGCCTGGCCATATTCTCGATTTTCTAAGAGCATCTATGAGTTTCTCTCAAGTGCCCACTCCTTTCCAGATTGGGAAATAATCTGTCACTAACTTCATTCAAATCCTGGTAGCAGAAAAAAAAAAACTACTAAAAGTACAGTATAATGAAAATATATTAAAGACCCAAACTGTAGCCCATGTCAATATCACTTTTCACAGTTTTTCTAAAGGATTGTTTTGATTAAATTATCAAATATAAGAATGCCTCATTTTGATTATAAGCTCTCTAGCATTATAGATTATTGGATTTACAAGAAACTTTATAGACTATGAAAATATTTTTAATGCATTTGATTTCTTTTTAAAATATAACTTTAAAAAATGAGGTATAATTTATATAGTGAAACACATAGAATTTAAATGTATAGTTTGATCAGTTTTGCACATGTGTACATCCTTGTAACCTGCATCTTTATCAAGATCTAGAACATTTATTTCCATCAGCCCAGAAAATTCCCTTAGGATCCTTCCCAAGAGATCCACTCCTTCCCCTACTCCTGCCAAAGTAATCGCTGGTCTCATTTCTCTCAGCACAGATTAGTTTTGCCTGTATAATTTTTTTATATAAATTGAATCACATAATGTGTACTCCTTTGTGCCTAGCTTCCTTCACTCAGGATAATGCTTTTTTAAAGTTCATCTATGTTTTCGTCTAAATAAGTAGTTTGGGCAAGGCGCGATGTCTCATGCCTGTAATCCCAGCACTTCGGGAGGCTGAGGCAGGTGGATCACTTGAGGTCAGGAGTTCAAGACCAACCTGGGCAACATAGTGAAACCCTGTCTTGACAAAAATACAAAAATTAGCTGGGCGTGTTGGCTCATGCCTGTAATCGCAGCTACTCAGGAGGCTGAGGCAGGAGAATTGTTTGAACTTGAGAGGTGGATGTTGCAGTGAGCCGAGATTGTGCCACTGCACTCCAGCCTGGGTGACAGAGTGAGACTCTGTCTCAAAAATAAATAAATAAATAAATATGTAGTTTGTTCTTTGCTGAGTGGTATTCCATTGTATGAATACATATATCTTTTAAACCTTATTACTAGGTGCAGACACATTTAAGATTGTTATATCTTCTTAATGAATTTATCCTTTTATCATTATAAAATGCTCCTCTTTTATCTTTGGTAATTTTCAGTCTTGAAGTCTACTTTGTCTGATATTAGTATAGCCACATCATCTTTCTTTATATTTGAGTGTTCATTTGTATATCTTCTTCTATCTGATTGAAATGTTTAATGTATTTCTAGTAAGCAGCACACAGTTGCTCTCACTTTAAAAAAAACTAATTTAGTAATCTTTGCTTTTTAATTGGTATCTGTAGTACATTTACACTTGATATATTTATTATGTGTTTATTGTTAGGCCTTACATCTTGGTGTTTGTTTTATATTTGTCCTATGTATTCTTTGCCTTTCTTTTTCTCCTTTGCTGCCTTTCTTGAGGTTGAATATTTTTTAGTATTTTATCTTTCCCATTTTTTTGAGTGTGTTGTTATTTTTTTGATTGATCAGAGATTTTTTTTTTTTCATTTATCATAGCCCTAATTTAAAAATATTTTACTGCTTCGGGAGCAATGTAAGAACCTCCGCATACCCAGAGCATCCTCTCCTGCCTATTGTGCTCCTGTTGTTAGGTATTTTAATTCTGCGTAGGCTATAAACCCACAGTACATTATTTCTTCACTAGTCATCAGGCTTCTACACATGTGTGGAATGCACACATACATTCATTTTTAAAGGTTCTTACAATTATTGGCATATTTACTGTCCTGGTGCTCTTCATTTCTTTCTGCAAAACCAGGTTTCTAATATTGTTTCTTTCTGCTGAAAGAAATCATTTTCACAGTTCTTATAATACAAATATGCTGGAGATAAATTTTCTTAGCTTTTGTGTGTCTGGAAAGATGGCATGATCATGGCTCACGAAATACAACCTCAACTTCCTGAGCTCAATCATCCTCTTGCCTCAGCCTCCGAAGTAGCTGGGACTACAGGTGAACACCACCATGCCTGGCTAATTTCTTTGTAGAGACGAGTCTCACTATGTTGCTTAGGCTGGTCTTGAACTCCTGGGCTCAAGCGATCCTCCTGCCTCAGCCTCCCAAAGTGCTGGGATTATAGGCATGAGCCACCACACCTGAACTTTAATCAATTTTGAAAATTCCTGGCTGTCTTTTCAAATATCCTGCCCCAGTTTCTCTTCTTTAACAACTCCAGTTGTATGCATGTTAACTCATACAGGAATGGCAATTATATTCTATTGCCTCACAAATCTTATATCCTGTATTCCAGCCTTTTTTTTTTTTTAACTCCCTTTTTTTCCCCTTTATGTTTCAGTTTGAATGATTAAGAAGTAAAAGGTAAACTCCATATTAACACATCTTGAAATAAAAAGAAAAAGCAAGTGGTATTTTGGCTATCCTAATACTACCATCTTTTATTTTGGAATAAACATTCATTTGTTCAAACTCCATTCTGCCACTAGTTTGCAGCATTCATGATAGAGAGAAATATTGTTTAAAAACATTGATTGGAACTAAGAAAAGTCTTCATTTTTATTTTTATTTAGTAAATCAGATTTCAAAATAATAAAAGACTTTTGGTATAATAAATTAATACAGTATTCTTTAAGGAAACTATTAGAAGTGTGTTTAGTGTTTTGAATTTTAGCAAATTTGTATTGCTATTTATGTATTTACATATTTTCTATTAATGTATAAAAATTGTTTGATTGCATTTCTCTTTTATTGAGTAGTTATCTTATTCTCAAATATTTTTAAAAAACTTAGATGATGCTTCTAATTGCTGCTCTTAGTATTGGCTACAATTAGAATGGGACTATGAAGTTTTTATGAATAGTTTTATATTAAAATTATTTTTTCTTATTCTTTCCCTCATTTGTTAGAGGAATTTAATGATAGAATTTTACGACCAGAATTATCAAATGATGAAATGCTATCTCTTCATGAAGAGTTGCAGAAGATTTATAAAACATACTGTTTGGATGAAAGTATTGACAAAATTAGATTTGATCCCTTCATTGTAGAAGAGATTCAAAGAAGTAAGTCAAAGACGATAAGAATGACTTATTTAGCACTCTTACAGTTTTCCCATTTATTTTCTGTTTATTATTGCAGTGGCCATCTGCAGTACATGGGCAGCTGTTATTCTACTTTACTAATGAGATGAAAGCTTTAAAGAAAAAACTTATTTATACTTTATGTATTTGTCAGAACTAGAGCTTGGTTGGTCTAATTTCTCAATCTAGTGCGTTTCAGTGGAGTTTCAGTAAAACGTTTTAGAACTGTATGTATTTATGCTATTTATAAATAATTTCTACAATAGAATTTTTTTAATAGTTGCTGAAGGCCCATACATAGATGTTGTGAAACTTCAAACTATGAGATGTCTTTTTGAAGCATATGAACATGTTCTTTCCCTTTTGGAGAATGTATTTACTCCTATGTTCTGCCATAGTGATGAGGTAAGTCAAAATATTAACCTTGTTTGAGGATTTTTATACATAATTTAATAGTAGCTTTGATATCATTAGATGAGTGATTCAAATAACAAAATAATTAGAAAAATAAAACAAGATTGCTGGGCACAGTTGCTCACGCCTATAATCCCAGCACTTTGGAAGGCTGAGATGGGTGAATCACTTGAGTTCAGGCATTCAAGACCAACCTGGCCAACATGGTGAAACTCCATCTCTAGTAGAAATAGAAGAAATTAGCTGGGCATGGTGGCCACATGCCTGTAATCTCAGTTACTCAGGAGGCTGAGGCAGGAGAATAGCTTGAACCCAGAAGGCCAAGGTTGCAGTGAGCTGAGATCACACCACTGCACTCAAGCCTGGGTGATAGAGCAAGACTCCGTCTCAGTAGAAAACAGAACAAAAAAACCAAGATTAAGAAAGTGAATATTCTTTTTTGCTATGTAATTAAGTGAAGATTAAAAAATAATTGCAAAGGCTGGGCACGGTGGCTCAGGCCTGTACTCACAGCAGTTTGGGAGGCCGAGGCAGGCGGATCACAAGGTCAGGAGATCGAGACTGTCCCGGCTAACACATTGAAAGCCCCTCTCTACTAAAAATACAAAAAACTAGTTGGGTGTGGTGGCGGGCGCCTGTAGTCCCAGCTACTCGGGAGGCTGAGGCAGGAGAATGGCATCAGCCCAGGAGGCGGAGCTTGCAGTGAGCCAAGATTGCACCATTGCACTCCAGCCTGGGCGACAAAGTGAGACTGTCTCAAAATAAATAAATAAATGAATAAATAAAATAATTGCAAAAACAATTATCAGTACCAAAACCTGTTTATATTTATGTAAGTAGATAGATTGGGACCAAATAGGTCTGCCTGGTTTGCCATGTGCCTGAGTGGCTTTGTAGTACTGCAGTGATGCAGAAATCTCATTGTATACACATTATTTACAAACCTGTGGAAATCATCTGCATTTGCAATATTTTCATCTTCACCCTAGTTGACCATGTCTGTATTCACTTCATTGAGATAGCTTTTTTTTTTCCAAAACTGGAAAGTAGTAAACTAAGGTAACATGTTTTAATGTTAATTGTAAGTGTAATAAATGATAATTATTATTTGTTATTTTAAAGTATTTCAGACAACTTTTAAGAGGTGCAGAATCACCAACACGCAATTCAAAATTGAACAGGTAGGTTGTATGTTTTGTTTTTGAACTTGCTGATGCCAGTCATTCTATGATAGCCTCATTGTCTTTATTAGCTATTTTTCTGAATGAGTATGTGGTTCCGTTGTTACATGAGTGGACAAGGCATTTTACTAGTGAATTGTAGAACTGTATTCTATATGGTGATCTGAAAATGCCTGAAATTCTTTTAGAAAAATTTAACGAGATACGTAATATGGGCTTGTTAATCTCATAATGAATATATATTAGTTTTGATTATTGGCTTTATTGGAGACTAGGGACTGAATGCATAAGTGGCATCCACAGATAACTCAGAATTAAACGTTTTAGAGAAAACTTTTTTTTAAGAGTGCTTATTGGGTACAAAAGTGGAGGGATGTTTCTTTCTTTCTTTTTTTTGGCTCTGGAAATCTAAGTGTACAGTTAAATGACCTAAATAAAGGTAATAGAAGAGAAAAGCTTTACCCATTTATAAACTGGATAATTAATGTTCTGATTTGTGTTTGCAAGGTTACATGTACATAATTGATACAGACATCAGTTCTATAAATCTACAGAATAGATTTATAGATTTGCTCTCAACACCTTCCAATAATAAAATGTAGACATAAAATATATGAATAAATATATGTTTTTAGTCACTTAATAGCAAATCAACAATATTCTGAATTTCCAATGAAAGAATGTTAATGGCCAGGCACGGTGGCTCACGCCTGTAATCCCAGCGCTTCATGAGGCCAAGACGGGTGGATCACTTGAGGTCAGGAGTTTGAGGCCAGCCTGGCCAACGTGGTGAAACCCCATCTCTACTAAAAGTACAAAAATTAGCCAGGCATGGTGGCACATGCCTGTAATTCCAGCTACTTGGGAGGTGAAGCAGAAGAATTGTTTGAGCCCAGGAGGTGGAGGTTGCAATGAGCCGAGATCATGCTACTGCACTCCAGCCTGGGTGACAGAGCCAAACTGTCTCAAAAAAAAATAAAAATAAAAGTTAAGAGACTCTTTTAACTTATTATATATAAGGTAAATGAATCATTTCATTTACCTTTCATTTTCATTTCTAATCATTTCATTTACCTTATACGTGTACAAAATTGACACAAACATCTCGACACCTTCCAATTTGAGCAAGTATCTAATAAACATGCAAATAAATTGGATATGTACTACAAAGAGAAAAGTAGGTAAGTCAAGAAATGGGGCAGTGTTTTAGATAGTACAAGGAAAAATGCGAAAACCTTAGCCACGGGGAGAATATATTGTATTTCTTGACATAACCAAGTGTTATGGGAATAGATGTTTTTTTGAATGTTGAATATTAATTCTGATTTAATGCCTCAGTAGAAGTAGTATACATGTAGTAAGTTTTCTGAAAGGTAGAAATACCTTTAGGATTATTTGCAAAAATACCGCTTTTGAACTTTTTCCTAAGAATTTATATGTTACAGCCGTGAAACTTAGACTTTATTTAACAGAAATCACATTCATGCTATTTAAAATAGCATTCTTTGCCCAGGCCACATGCCTTTTCTTGCATTTGAATTCTTTTCCAAGGAGTTTCCTCAAATGTACTGGCATACTTGAGAAGCAGGTAGAATTTATCCTTGTTTATAGACATAAGATGTTTGGAGTTTCATACCAGGACATGGAGCTAATGACATGCCCTTTTCTAGGACCATTTAAGGGGAAGTGGTTCTGTGACCTTAAAAGCCTGCTTTGGTAGATGGCCGGGCGTGGTAGCTCATGCCTGTAATCCCAACAATTTGGGAGGCCGAGGCAGGCAGATCACCTCAGGTCAGGAGTTGGCCTGGCCAACATGGTGAAACCCCGTCTCTGCTAAAAATGCAAAAATTAGTCGAGTGTAGTGGAACACACCTGTGATCCCAGCTACTTGGGAGGCTGAGGCAGGAGAATCACTTGAACCCAGAAGGCAGAGGTTACAGTGAGCTGAGATGGCACCACTGCACTCCAGCCTGGGCAACTAAGACTCTGCCTCAATTAAAATAAAATAAAATAATAAAATAAATAAAAGTAAATGCTTGCTTTGTGGTTAAATCTAAGTCAAGGTCGTAACTTCAGAGATGAAAAGCCTTCTTGGCTACTTTTAGAGCACTTGATTATTTTCAGCATATTAAGGTACTAATTTTGTTGGCTTTAAAATATAAAAAAGACAGGTTATATGGGTTCTTTTCATTCTGGATACTGATTATGACTTTTTAAAGTATATTTTTCTTTATGGTGATCTGATTTTAATAGTTAACTATCAGTCTTGTCAGGACTCTGCTTCTGTGATACTTAATGATTTATTTGCCTATATATATAATAAGTTAAAAGAGTTTCTTAACATTCTTTCATTAGAAATTTAGAATAGCTTTGTTAATTTGCTATTACATGACTTAAATTACATAAAATATGTATTTATATATTTTATGTCTACATTTTATATTTTCAAAATAAAATTCTAATGCATATTATTTATCATGTTCTTTGTTTCATTGTACACTTAAAGTACAACTTTTGTTTTTTAATATTTAGAGATCTTTTGTTAAGTGTGCTTCTTAGCTTAAAACATATTTTTTTACTCAAGCTAAAAACATGTGAAGCATAAATGATTCTGTCTAACATGAACACAAATTTAATGTTGGAAAATACGGGTTTGTTTTTTTGTGCCAGGTTTTTGTTGGCTCAGTCTCTGCATACTTTCCACTGTATGAAAGAAATGGTATGCCTAAGGACAAAGAAAAGACAGAATTATTTCTGGATATTTAATTTCGAAGAACCTTTTTTAATTATGTAGAAAAAAGTCAGTTATTTCCTGATATATTTAATTTTTTTCCATGTCACCCAAGAGAAAACATATTTAATTTTTAAGAACCGTTTTTAGTAACGTAGACTTCATCCAAACACAAAAGACAGCTATGTGCATTTATCTTACCTTTATCACCTTATTCATGAGGATTTCTTCCCTTTGCAAAAATGAATGTTATACACCTGTGTAACTTCTGAAGCTTTTAAATTTCGTTTTGTGTTCTAAAATGAAATTTATGTAATATCTGGGCTTTCTTTCTTTCCTCTCCTTATATAATTTCACATACCTGTTATTGCAGAGGTAGCCTAAGTTTGGATGATTTTCGGTAAGTCTTGAGCATGTGATTCTTTTCAGTATTAAATGTTTTTAGAAAGTACATTGTGAACAACCTAATACAAATAAAAAGGAAAAAAATGGAACACTGTGGTATTGACTGCCATTATATCCTAGTTATTTAGGATAATCTTTTAAAATGAATGCCTACTTTTATTCTAGATATCTCCTTTTTGAAATAACATGATATGTCATCATAAAATAAAAACGTCCTGATATTTTAAAGATATTTTCATTATTTAATTTGTCAGTATCTTGTTTTTTAAGGCTGTTGACTCATTTTTGTTCTTGTTGATTTTGCTAAATTAATTTTAGAATTATGTTTAAAGAACCTTTTTTTTTAAGTAAGAAGTATAATGTTTCTGTATTTCTGGGCATAATCACAAGTGAGAGTTTTTAAATTTCATATTTCAACAACCCCCATTGTTTTGTAATATCCATGTTGTAGAGACTAGAATAAACTATCTAGAGTCTAGAGATTTTAAAAATATTTTGTTAACATATTTAGTGTTTTTTGTTTGTTT
>NW_026652277.1:103167791-103311663 GCF_009828535.3 Hylobates moloch | reverse complement strand
ATTTTTTTTTTTTTTTTTTTTTTTGAGACGGAGTCTCGCTCTGTCACCCGGGCTGGAGCACAGTGGCGCGATCTCGGCTCACTGCAAGCTCCGCCTCCTGGGTTCACGCCATCCTCCTGCCTCAGCCTCTCTGAGTAGCTGGGACTACAGGCGCCCACCACCACACCCGGCTAATTTTTTGTATTTTTTAGTAGAGACGGGGTTTCACTGTGGTCTCGATCTCCTGACCTCGTAATCCGCCCGCCTCGGCCTCCCAAAGTGCTGGGATTACAAGCGTGAGCCACCGCGCCCGGCCCTAATTTTGTATTTTTAGTAGAGATGGGGTTTCTCCATGTTGGTCAGGCTGATCTCGAACTCCTGACCTCAGGTGATCCACCCGCCTCGGCCTCCCAAAGTGCTAGGATTACAGGCGTGAGCCACTGCACCCAGCCAACATTTTTATGTCTTGGGAATTTTTTTTTTTAATCAAGGACAAGGTTGTGTCTACAATTCTGGATTAAAAAAAAAACCTAATTGTATGTTTGTTTAGATAAAATAATCTAGTTTAAGTACCACTTTTACTGCTTACTACTTATTATTAGTGTTTTTCCAGAAGTTTGATTTACTTCTTGGGTGTGTGTAAAATACACATTACTACCTATTGGTGTATTTGAAACTTGATTAATTTTCTTTCTGTAATTGTATTATTTCAGTAGATAACTTAATTTTTGTCATAAATAATAGCTTATTAGGAGTAATAGCTATACACTTGAGCATTCAAAACAAACTTTCTCAGATTTTAAAATAGTCATTTTTATTTGGATATCTGTTATAAGAGCAGTATTACCTAGTGAACATGACTTTATTTTATTTTATATATTTTTTCGAGATGGAGCCTCACTCTGTCACCCAGGCTGGAGTGCAGTGGCGCGATCTTGGCTCACTGCAACCTCTGCCTTTAGGGTCCAAGTGATTCCCCTGCATCAGCCTTCCTAGTAGCTGGGATTATAGGTGCCTGCCACCTCGCCCAGCTAATTTTTGTATTTTTAGTACAGACGCAGTTTCGCCATGTTGGCCAGGCTGGTCTTGAACTCCTGACCTCAGGTGATCTGCCTGCCTTGGCCTCCCAAAGTGCTGGGATTACAAGTGTGAGCCACTGTGCCTGGCCTTGAGCATGACTTTTAAATTGGATAAAAGTTACGGTTTTAATTGCTGAAACATTGGGTAGTAGGCTAACGGACATTTTTGCTACTTGTAGCTTATTTGTTTTGTTGCTTTTCAGCTATTTCTGCTTTCAGAAATTCAGCTTAAAAAAATGGCAAAACCAACATTTAATATTTATGGCAGAGCAGACCGCTTCCTCGGGCTACATTTGCTTTTATCCCTATGCTCATTGCTAACCTTTCCCTTTGGCACTATTCTTTTTCTTAAAGTTCCATCTGAAAATGAAGTACTGAGAAAGTAATAGTTTAATGTTTTTTTCTGTTGCATAATTTTAGTCCAGTTACCTTAAAGGGATGTTTTTGGTTTTGAATTTTTTTCTTTCAAAATATTGCAATAAGAACTATATTCCACTAGGGGGCTCTCATCTTTTAAAAATTTTAATCCTGTTAATATTTTGAAGTTAATACTAGGTAAACTTTGAGTGTTTATAAATAAATATTGTCCTATTTATTCATCCACCAAATTTAAACTTTTTAAATACTGTGTCATTTTTGACTTCTGAGATGTTGATACTTAATCCGTGTACGAAAACTCCAAAAGTTATGTTAGCTATATCTTTAGTTTATCATTTTCAAAACTGTTTTTCTTTTTTTAATAATGGTTTTCAATAAACTAGACTGTTGCAATAATTTTCTATGTACTTGATACATTTTTGTTTAATATTCAGGAACACACAGAAAAGGGGAGAATCATTTGGAATCAGCAGAATAGGTAGCAAAATTAAAGGAGTATTCAAAAGTACCACAATGGAGGGAGCTATGTTGCCTAATTATGGTGTAGCTGAAGGTGAAGATGATTTTGTAAGTAAAATGTATCAATTTGACTTATTTATAACTTCAGACTTACTATAACATAAAAATTAGATATACTCATTATTTTCCTTTTTTTAGAGAATCTGTATTCTGTTTAATACTTTACCTTTATCTTCTTACTTCAGACTTCCTTTGTATTTCTCATTCTTTCATCAGTTGTGATAGTTTCATGACGTGAATCTAATTTTTAAAATTCCTGAGAACTGTGTTATTGCTTATTAAGGCAGAATGGTTCCTGCTAAGCTGAGATACTTCTAATAGTCAAGCAGTTTACCATCTTTTGGTTAAGCTTCAAATTCTGATGTTACCTTTTTCCCACTATGTGCTCCAGGTATACAGTTGCTAATAGATGCTCTAACTCCTTGCTTACTTAAACTACGGTCTGTTGACAAGCAGCATTGGCATTACCTGGGAGCTTGTATAAATACAGAATCTCAGGCACTATCCTAGACTTACTGAATCAGTTTGCATTTTAACAAGATTTCCAGTTGACTTATATGCACATTTTACTTACCATCCTATTTTATTTCTCTGTATCTTTGTCTTGCTTGAAATGCCCTTCATTTGTGTATTGACCTAGAAAATTCATATGCATCCTTCAAAATGCAACTGTTCCCCATAAACCTTTACCCAAATCCCCAAGTTGAACTGAACATTTCCTCCTTTTGTGTCCCTATTATATCATATGTTAAAGCTTATACCATAATGTATTTCAAGTTATGTGTTTATGATTGTCTTTCCTATCACATAGTCCCATAAAGGCAAGTATTGTCTCATTTGTACTTTTTATTTTTATTGAATAGAGATCTTGGATTCTCATTTTGCCTTTTAATGACCCTGGGCACTGGGGATGAAAAGATGATTAAGACGTAGACCTCGGCTTTAAGAAATTCACTAACTTGGGTATAAAAGGGGTGTTTAGTACTGATTGTATTGATGATGACCAAGAGGGAGGAAAGGTGGGGAGACAGGAGTAAACCCTTTTCTTTACCCCTTCCTTTTGACCTTTGTCCCATTGCCTTGATGTAAGGGTCACTGATTCTTCATAATAATTTAAATGGAATAAAATCTTATTTAAACCTTTTTTTATTAATTCAAATAAAGCAGTTTTTTAATGCCTTTATTTTTTCCCTATAAGTGTGAGTAGTATTTTTTTTTTTTTTTTTTTTTTTGAGACGGAGTCTTGCTCTGTCACCCAGGCTGGAGTGCAGTGGCACGATCTCAGCTCACTGCAACCTCTGCCTCCCAGGCTCCTGCCTCAGCCTCCTGAGTAGCTGGGATTACAGGTGCCCGCCACCACACCCAGCTAATTTTTGTATTTTTTTTGGTAAAGATGGGGTTTCACCATGTTGGCCAGGCTGGTCTGAACTGCTGACCTCGTGATCCACCCACCTGTAGTCCCAAAGTGTTGAGACTACAGGTGTGAACCACTGCACCCGGCCTTGGTGTGGGTAGTATTTTTATGCTGGGTGTGGTGGCTCACATTTGTAATCTCAGTACTTTGGGAAGCTGAGGCAGGAGGATTGCTTGTGCCAAGGAGTTCAAGACCAGCCTGGGCAACATGGTGAGACCCTGTCTTTACAAAAATTAAAAAATTAGCTGGGTGTGATGGTGCGCAACTGCAGTTGTAGCTACTTGGGAGGATCACTTGAGCTCAGGAGGTCAAGGCTGCAGTGAGCCATGTTTGTGTCACCGTACTCCAGCCTGGGTAGCAGAATAAAAGCCCGTCTCAAAAAAAAAAACAAAAATTGTGGATAGAAGAAAGTAGATCAGAGAAAGTCTTTTTCAAAATAATGTTTATGTTTTCTAATTTTAAGCATATTCTCAGTTTTTTAATAATATAGAACAGTGGAAAAAATTTAAACGCCACATACATGCATAATCTACCACCCAGTAACCACTTCTATTAATAGTTTGGTGATTTTCTTTAAAAAAAAAAAAAAAAAAAAAAAACTTTCCCTTTTCACCCCTGTAGACTACATTTTATATATATAGTTTGCTATCTTTTCTGTCTATTCAATATTATAACAAAAGTACTTAACCGTGTTATTATGAACTTTTAAAACATAATTTTTTGTGGAGGAAGATGTATTTTTTATTTTTTGCCTTCCCAATTGCTTGATACACAAGCTGTACTTTAGCCTCAGGAATAGGAGGCTATCTTTAAAAAGCTGAGAGAGTTTGCTTTGTTTTGTAGTGACCCAAGGAAGAAGGAAATTCTTTTATTATTATTATTATTATACTTTAAGTTTTAGGGTACATGTGCACAAGGTGCAGGTTTATTACATATGTATACATGTGCCATGTTGGTGTGCTGCACCCATTAACTCATCATTTAGCATTAGGTATATCTCCTATTGCTATCCCCCGCCACCCCACCAAGAAGGAAATTCTTGATTGGGATTAAAGATAGTTGTAACAGAAAGTTGGAGAAGCAGGCAAACTAATGTCTAATACTATCAAGAGAAAACTCAGGGACAGTAAGGTGCTAACGCAGACTAAGATGATGCCATTTAGGATTTAGAAGACACTGTGCTAGTTCTAAGCTGTGGGACCTTGGGGAATCCTCTTTGTCTTGTTTAGGAAGCTGAGGGAAAAGAGAAGCTTCCAGTTTCACTGCCGGGTGATCCTAAATTGGTTTGTGATCCTAAGTTGGACATTTAGGATGTCTCATTGGAGACTTAGGAGACATTATCTCGAACTCCTGACCCAGGTGATCCACCCACCTTGGCCTCCCAAAGTGCTGGGATTACAGGTGAGAGCCATCGTGCCCAGCCTGACATTATCTTTCAGAACCCTTGTTGTGATCATTTGGAAGCAGTGCCTACTTGCTCTGTGTTTCCCAGGCTAGTCTCAAACTCCTGGGCCCAAGCAATCCTCCCACTTCAGCCTCTGAAAGTGTTGGGATTATAGGCACTGTCCCCAGCCTATTATATTTTCATATACAGATGATGTAAGAAAATTTGGAGTTGATGCTAGTAACTTGTTAGTTTTTAACTTTTTACCTTTACTTTTTCAGTAGAAAATTTAATATCACCTAGCTTTCAGGGTCTTAAAAATTATCAATTGATATGGGCATATTACTTTATATTTGTATTTCATATGCTGTAGTTCTAAAGGTATTGGGAATATTAAATTCATCCTGGTAATTTTTTTCCAGATTGAAGAAGGTATTGTTGTAATGGAAGATGATTCTCCAGTGGAGGCTGTGAGCACACCTAATACTCCCCGAAACCTTGCTGCATGGAAAATTAGCATTCCATATGTAGACTTTTTTGAGGATCCCTCCTCTGAAAGGAAGGAGAAAAAAGAAAGAATTCCTGTGTTTTGTATTGACGTTGAAAGAAATGATAGAAGAGCAGGTAGGAAGCTTTCTGAACACCTTTCTTAAAAGATGCCCATGAATGAGTATGTTGTTATCAGGTATGATAAACATTTTGCCACTTCTAACTAACAAATATGGCTGCATATCCAAAAGAGAAGTGTCCAGAACAGAAAATTGAAAGAAAGCTTAGGATGTCCTAGGTTATCTTCATAGAAGTTAACTAATTAACTTGATTAACACTTATTGAGTGATGCCTGCTAGACACCTGACAGTCCATCAGGCATTCAATGTAATGTTCTTTTAATGGTTTTGTTGCTGTCATTAGCCATTGCACTTACTTATCATTAATCCATATAGCACTATATCAGGTATTATTCTAGTTTAATTAAGACAGTGTTTTCTCTCACCCATTTTGTGGGCTAATTAGAATTGAGGAAAATATGGCCAGGCATGGTGGCTCACGCCTGTAATCGCAGTACTTTGGGAGGCCAAGGCAGGTGGATTACCTGAGGTCAGGAGTTTGAGACCCGCCTGGCCCACGTGGCAAAACCCTTTATCTACTAAAAATACAAAAATTAGCCCTGCCTGGTGGTGCGTGCCTGTAGTCCCGGCTACTCTGGAGGCTGAGGCATGAAGATCGCTTCAATCTGGTAGGTGGAGGTTGCAGTGAGTCGAGATCGTGTGACTCCACTCCAGCCTGGGAGAAAGAGTGAAACCCTGCCTCCAAAAAAAAAAGAACTGATGAAAATATGGTTAAAACTTTACAAGTTTTCTTCATGTTTTGCCATATTTTTTCTTTAGGTTATTTCAGATATAGACTGTAATAGAGACCAGGGTTAACAGCATCTGTAGCAGGATAAACAGTCACCACTTTAAAGTCCTACTTGTAACTTGGTAAAAAGAAATCGAATTAAAAAATAAAATAGTCACCACTTTGCACTTTTTCCAAGAAGTGGGGCAGTGAGTGTAACGAAAAGCACCACATTTTGAGAATGATGAGCAGAAAATAAAGTTGAGCTCAGGAAGAGGGAATTATGAGGAAAGAAGGAAAAAAGTGGCAATGTTAGAAAGTGGTTTTGAGAGGATAACTAAGTAGTAGTGTGAAGATCAGTGCTAATTATTCTTACTTATTTTTCAAAAAGTATTAGGTTTTCTGATTTTCCTCAGAAGTTGATCCTGTTTCAAGAACATGAGACATAGGAATTGGGAGGGAAGAATGCCCAGAGTAGCTAGTTATAATTTTTCCTGTCATAACTAAATATCAGGCAGCATCTTTTTCTGTCCAGGTCTTAGACCATACTGCCTGATTTTGCTGGAGTTGCTGTTCAGTCTTAGTAGTTGCTGTTCTTTCACATTCTGACAGGTGGACAGCTAAACCATTGTCAATAATAGAGTCAAATTTCCATTTCAAACTTAGTTGTGTTTGGAATATACTTTTGTTTTTGCTTTAGGACAACTATTTTTAATTTTTTTTTTTTTTTTTTTTTTTTTTTTTTGAGGCGGAGTCTCGCTCTGCCGCCCAGGCTGGAGTGCAGTGGCGCGATCTCGGCTCACTGCAAGCTCCGCCTCCCGGGTTCACGCCATTCTCCTGCCTCAGCCTCTCCGAGTAGCTGTGACTACAGGCGCCCGCCACCACGCCCGGCTAATTTTTTGTATTTTTTAGTAGAGACGGGGTTTCACCGTGGTCTCAATCTCCTGACCTCGTGATCCGCCCGCCTCGGCCTCCCAAAGTGCTGGGATTACAAGCGTGAGCCACTGCGCCCGGCCACTATTTTTAATTTTTATGCTTTATCTTAAAAGGTTAATCATTTAACAAATTATAATAATTCATGGCTCAGTAATTAAAAAATAAAAACCAAAAAATCTTAAAACTTTTATTTTATTTTTTAATTTAATTTTTTTTCCTTTTGAGAGAGGGTCTTTCTTTGTTTCCCAAGCTGGTGTGCAGTGGCATGACTGTGGCTCACTACAGCCTCAACTTCCCAGGTTCAAGCGACCCTCTCACCTCAGCCTCCTGAGTAGCTGGGACTATAGGTGCATGTCACCACGCCCAGCTAATTTTAAAATTTTTTTGTAGAGAAAGGGTCTCACTATGTTGCTGAGGCTGGTCTCAAACTCCTGGGCTCAAAGCGGTCTTCCTGCCTTGGCCTCCCAAAGTACTGGGATTACAGGCGTGAGCCACTGTGCTGGGCCAAAAGCTTGTATTTTAAAGATAATTTTTGTCAACAGTGCTGCAGACTTCTACTGTCAATGTAATGTGCTCTTAGAAACTATGATCTATGAGGGAGAAAAAAGTATATCATTTAGTATATTGATTTTGTACGGGTAACAAAATAACAATTTCAGCATTAAAAACCTAGCCTAAATATACTATGGATCTTTTAAGACCAATGTTGAAGAAGAAAACTACGATTTGCTTTATATGTTGTGATCAGGTTGGTTTTTTCTAAATAGAAGGAAGTGTTGTTTTGGATGATTGTGGTATTGGTTCACTCGATCTACTGCATTCTCAAATCTATGGTAGACTGATGGTAGATGTTAACAATAACAGTTAACATTTATGAAGTATTTACTCTGTTCTATGCACTGTACAGAAGTGCTTTATGTGGATTATTTTATGTGATAGACACAATTATTGTTATTCTACATCTAAGCAATGTAAGGTACAGTGGTGTTATTTGTTCAAGGCCACATAGTAAATGGGGGCAGGGTTAACTGGGATTAGAATAGGCAGTCTGATTCCAGACTTACTCTTTAAACCATTACTGTGTGCTGCCCAATTTAGTAGCCACTAGCTGCATGTGGTAATTAAAATCAAATTAAATTGTATTAAAATTTCAGTTCTTTGGTTGCATTAGCTGCCTCGCAAGTACTCAGCGGCAACATGTGGCTAGTAGCTACTATATTAATGCAGGTACATGGAGCATCTTCGTAACTGCAGAAAGTTCTATTGGATAGTACTGCTCTATACTATATTAAATTAGGACAATATGGTAAATATTTGAGAAACCCCAAATCAATAAAAAAACTCTTATGAAATACATCATTTTGGTGATATTTTTAAAATAATCATAATTGCATGATATTTTAAAGTTTCTCTCAGCTCTGATTCTGTTATAGAAAAAGTATATTTGAGATAACTTCATAAATAGATGAAATTTATCAGTCACTTCTAGGTAACTAAAATATGGGATAAAATGTGTTAATAATGTTATGCCAAAAATAACAAATTATGACTGTGGAATAATGTCCAGCTTTCTATTTTTTTTTTTTTTTTTGAGACAGAGTCTCGCTGTGTTGCCCAGGCTGGAGTGCAATGGCACAATCTCGGCTCGCTGCAACCTCTGCCTCTTGAGTTCAAGCGATTCTCCTGTCTCAGCCTCCTGAGTAGCTGGGACTATAGACGCCTGCCACCACACCTGGCTGATTTTTGTCTTTTTAGTAGAAGCAGGGTTTCACCATGTTGGCCAGACTGGCCTCGAACTCCTGACCTCAAATGAATGATCCATCCACCTTGGCCTCCCAAAGTGCTGGGATTATAGGCGTGAGCCACCGTGTCCAGCCAGCTTTGTATTCTTAATGTTTTAAATATGGCATTCTTTTAGGGTTTTGAAATTATTTGTTATTCAGTGTGTGTGTGTACTCAATTTACAGTTGGACACGAGCCTGAACATTGGTCTGTCTATAGAAGATATCTTGAATTCTATGTACTTGAATCAAAACTAACAGAATTTCATGGTATGTTATTCTTTTTGGATAAAACATTACATTTCAGCTTTAGCATTCTTTAAAGCTATGACACCAGATTAATTTTTTTATTTTAAGTAATTGAAATACAAGAAATACAACACTGATGCTTGTGTACACTTTTATTGATAACGGAAATGTATTATTTATCTTCTTATTTTTATTTATCTGTATATTTAAAGTTCTTGCAATGTATGTTTATGCTTTTTTTAATAAAATCAAAATTTAAAAATAGCTATTTTAAAACTATATTTTAGAAAGGGTTCTCTATTTACTCTTTTTTGTTCTTCCTGTCTCATCAATGTATTTATTTTGATTAATATCAGGGATATAGTTATAAAGATTTTCCAGCTTTTTTTTTTTTTGTATTTTGCTTGGTGAATTTTATTTGTGTGTTCTAAATCTTTTTATTTTAGAAAAGCTCTGTAGAGTGTCCCCGATCCAAATTCAGGTTGGTTTTTATTGAGAAGGGTATGGAACGTTCCTTTCCCTGTTATAAGAGCAAAGCCTGTGATAAGGATGATTATTATGGGAAGATAAAGAATACAAGGTCCCACTCCATATTTTTGCCTAGATTTTGAGTTTGTACTTGTGTTCAAATGGTTTTGTCTTTCTCTCTACCAATCTGGTGCAGTACCATCCTTGTTCTTTCTCTGAAAACTACTTTTTTTGTTTAAGGCTGAGAGAAGACAGTTTATCTCCAGACTTTTCTTTTTTGATGCTAAAGTTTCTAAAGCCAGCCCTATCTGAGAAAGCCCATTCATGCTTGCTTGTTTGCTTGCTTGCTTCCTTCCTTCCTTCCTTCCTTCCTTCCTTCCCTTGTTTCCTTCCTTCGTTTCCTTGTTTCCTTCCTTCCTTCGTTTCCTTGTTTCCTTCCTTCCTTCGTTTCCTTGTTTCCTTCCTTCCTTCGTTTCCTTGTTTCCTTCCTTCCTTCGTTTCCTTGTTTCCTTCCTTCCTTCGTTTCCTTATTTCCTTCCTTCCTTCCTTCCTTCGTTTCCTTGTTTCCTTCCTTCATTTCCTTCCTTCCTTCATTTCCTTGTTTCCCTCTTGTTACTCAGGCTGGAGTGCAATGGCACGATCTTGGCTCACCACAACCTCTGCCTCCTGGGTTCAAGTGATTCTCCTGCCTCAGACTCCCGAGTAGCTGGGATTACAGGCATGTGCCACCACACCCAGCTAATTTTGTGTTTTTAGTAGAGATAGGGTTTCACTATGTTGGTGGCCTTTTTTTTTTTTTTGAGATGAGTCTCGCTCTGTCACCCAGGCTGGAGTGCAGTAGTGTGCTGTCAACTCACAGCAACCTCCGCCTCCCAGGTTCCAGCGATTCCCCTGCCTCAGCCTCCTAAGTAGCTGGGATTACAGGCATTTGCCACCACGCCTGGCTAATTTTTTTGTATTTTTAGTGGAGATGGGGTTTTATCACATTGGTCTTGAACTTCTGACCTCAAGTGATCTGCTCGCCGTGGCCTCCCAAAGTGCTGGGATTACAGGTGTGAACCACTGCACCCAGCCTACATTGTGATTTTAAGCCATTTATATAGCATTAACAAAATGCTATTTTTTTTCCCTGTGAGAAATTAGTTATTTCTTTAGTAAGGTTTTGTCTAATAGAATCTCACCAATTTAAAAAAAAATCTCATAATAATTTTTTGAAGCTGTTTTACTAGAATAGAAAGCTAAAAAATCTATGTCAAACAGTGATTGTTACAAGAGTAATATTTTGTTTATCAGTAGACTCAAGTTCTTTGGTCTGGACTTCTGACTTGAAGCTCTCTGGTTTTGTGAAGATTTTCAAAGAATAATGTCACATCTGTACAAGGCAGTATTGCTAATCTGAATGTGCCATAGTAAATTTTAAAACCTAATTTAAGGTTTTAAAAATAGTAGCAGAACACAGTAATAACTATAATATATACTAATTTCAGGTACATTTCCTGATGCCCAGCTTCCTTCTAAGAGGATCATTGGCCCCAAAAATTATGAATTCTTAAAGTCAAAGAGGGAAGAGTTCCAAGAATATCTACAGGTATAGCATCAACTGTATTAATTCCAAATGTTGCTAATCATAGCATTCTCTAATTTGTCTCTTTTTCTCTTGTACTTACATGTTCTTTGGTTTATAAATACCTTTCCATGTGGATTTTAATTTAAAAAACATTTTTCCTTGTGAATTTTAGAATGAATTTTTGTCAAAAGTATATTACTTCCCCCCCCTCTCCAAATTGAATGAAATGCAAGATATTTTCTTAGGGGAAGCAAAATCTTAACTTAGTTTTAGGCTAGTTAAAACTTCGTATAGGACATTAAAAAAAAGAAACTTTTGGTGTAAAAGATTAGATGCCTTTGAAGAATACTGGGTAGTATTCTTAGAATATTTGTTACTGTTCGTTCTGTTTTCTGTTTGATTTTTGTGTTTAGCTTTTTCTGAACTTTGGAGTCCTCTCTCCTATGTTATTCCTCAGTCCCTTTTCTTTTGGGTTCATAGATATTTTTCCAATTTCTACTATTTGCGATGTGGAGTTGAATTCCATTTTTCTCAGTGTGTACACATTACATTATGTTAAAATGTATGGGTATATTATTTAAATACATGGTACAGTCATCATAAAAGTTACTTGAGACATCAGGCTCTCCGAGATTAATAAACATTTTTCTTTATCAAGTGCTTACAAGGGAGAATACTTTTAATTTATTAAAAAAATACTTTATTTGGGCATGGAATTTTATATTTTTTAAAAAATTTTGATTCAGTTAAATTTGGATGCTTCCTAGCCAAAAAGAAAGACTTTTAAATTAAAAATACCCAGCAGTGTAAAGGAGTATTTACACTTTATTTCCTATCTCTGAACTGTTGAATGCTTTCAACTCCAAGTTGAATATATATGTGTGTGTGTGTGTGTGTGTGTATGTCTATATATGTATCTTCTATATAAATTTTTGGTGATGTAAAAATTGAAATATTAAATAATAACTACTGCAAGGAAGTTTGGATAAAACACAAAGCTATGTTTTTGTTGATACTATTAACTCATTATTTGAACCAGCTAATTATTTCTACAAACTAGAGTACTTTACTCTGGAAGAAATATTTTCTCGTAATATGGATTTAAATTAGAGATAGCTGTACTGGTTTTTTTAATGTAGATTTCTGCTTATAAAGTTTTGTAACTGTTTCATAGTTAGGAAACTATTAGGTAAGACTGGGTTAATTTTGGCTTTTAAAAGTCTTTTTTTTGTTTTTTGTTTTTTTTTTTTTTGAGATAGAGTTTTGCTCTTGTCATCCAGGCTGGAGTGCAACGGCACGATCTTGGCTCACTGCAACCTCCACCTCCCGAGTTCAGCCCATTCTCCAGCCTCGGTCTCCCAAGTAGCTGAGATTACAGGCACCCACCGCCACTCCTGGCTAGTTTTTGTATTTTTAGTACAGACGGAGTTTCACCATGTTGGCTAGGCTGGTCTTGAACTCCTGACCTCAGGTGATCCACCTGTATCAGCTTCCCAAAGTGCTGGGATTACAGGCATGAGCCACCGCGCCCAGCCCATGTTATCTTATTAGAAAATAGTGTTGCAAGAAGAACAGACAACAGATTTTTCAAGTTATTTCACATTTCCACATCTAGTTTTCTGCAAAACCCTTTATGCCGACTTTTAAAAATTTATCAGGACATCTGTATCATGCTCTCATATTTTTCTATAGTTGAGAAACTGGGTAATAATAGTACCTAATGTTTAGTTTTACTGTGTGTCAGATACTGTGCTAAATGCTTTATATAACAATACTATAAAGTAGGTAGTGTCATTATTCTCATTTTATAAGTTAGGAAACTGACTCTTGGGCAATTTAGGAACTTTTCTAGTGTCACTTAGCCAGCATGTGGAAGAGCCAGAATTCGAACCCATTCATATCTGACTATAAAGGCCAAGGTCTTACCTACTATCCTATATGCTTCCCTCTAAAAATGCAATTGCTTTATTATTTTAAATATAAAGTAGCTTTTAGGGATTTAAAATTTAAAAAAATTAAAATACAGTTTTGATTACTCCTCTAGATTTCTAAACTGTGTTTTCCCTTTTTTTGTTAATTCAAGAAACTTCTGCAGCATCCAGAACTGAGTAACAGTCAACTTCTGGCAGACTTTCTTTCCCCTAATGGTGGGGAAACACAATTTCTTGATAAGATACTACCAGATGTAAATCTTGGTAAGTCAATTTAAAGAATCATTATAATAAGCTGAAAAGAATCAGCATTTTCAGATTAATTTAGAAAAATACATAGTATAGCCTATGGTAAATTCCGAGGGTCCTTATTTCTGCATTTAGAGATAAATTGTCAGATGCTGACCTTAATCAGTCCATTTTGAGTTCTGATTATTTAAGCAGTCACTTCTAGCCATTTGTCATCACAGAAAATTACATTAGTCAATGTATTTGTAAATTTATTTTCTTAAATTTAAATATAAGAAAAGTAGAGATGGTATTTTTAGTATATGTGAATCAGTGTTTTCATCATACAGTATATGAATAGCTGTGGTATTTGAAATTTCTCATTAAATATCTCAAAAAGACTAGATCTGTTAACATTTAACTTAGTTTAAGACAGTTGCATTTTTCCACATCTTTAAGTTATATCGTGCCCGTCCTTATTTTGTATTATAAAGCATTATAAATATTCCTTAAAACCTAATTTTTGGTTCACTTATAGTAGTAATTTCGGTAAGTAAACTTTGTATAAACCAGCTTTTAATTAACTTGAATTAATATGTCATTCTGAGCAAATTTCATTTCATGGTACTTCTGTACATGAATTTTATTTAAAGTTTAATTGTTGGCTATAAAACTGTGGCATGGAATGTACACATGAGATTGTGGAAATATTTCTGCTTTGAATATCGTTAATTTGTTTTGAATTTTTCATTAGTAACTTAGAAAAATAATTTAGTTTCTTGATCTTTAATTTCAAAGTAACTTTACAATTAGTAAAACCATTTTGCAGTTAGTAGATTGCCTTATTTCTACTAGTACTATTGTAAAGAAAATGAAGATGTGTCAGAAAGCTTATATTTGCTCTATTTTTAAAAAATACTAATTTTTATTATGACAGATATAGAATCTATAGTCAAAGCACAGTCTGCTGGGATACTGAAGACATTATTATATTTTTGCTGTTAGAGATTGAAGTTAGTATTTCCTGAAGATCATGTTTCAGAAAGTGTTTTTGTGTTGTAATACTTGAGCACTTAATTTCAGCTATCACTTTTGGATGAATTATTTATTATAGTTTGTCTGAATAGCAACAAGTTCAGCAGAAATCCAGATAGATCATCTTCTCTAACCACTAATATAATACATACATTATAAGTACATGTATAAAAAATAGAAATATAACAAAGGATTCAATTAAATAAATGGTAGTCTGAAATTTTCCAAAGAATCATCCCATAAACCCCTGGCATGCCTCCATTCTGTTTTAAAAACTGTTCCTTAATTACTATTCCACCTGCTGGTTATCAGTGATTGGATTTTTTCTTTTTTTTTTTTTTTTCTGTGATGGAGTCTTGCTCTGTCACCCAGGTTGGACGGCAGTGGTGTGATTTTGGCTCACTGCAGCCTCCACCTCTCAGGTTCAAGCAATTCTCCTGCTTCAGCCCCCCAAGTAGCTGGGATTACAGGTGCCCACCACGACACTCAGCTAATTTTTTTGTAGTTTTAGTAGAGACGGGGTTTCACCACACTGGCCAGGCTGGTTTTGAACTCCTGACCTCAGGTGATCCATCTGTCTTGGCCTCCCAGAGTGCTGAGATTACGGGCGTGAGTGAGCACCATGCCTGGCCAGTGATCTCATTGTTAACAGAGACATCTTCTCACTCCTCAGTCTTCTTGACCTCCTCTGCAGCATTCTTTCCTTTAGAAATTCTTTGCCTTTGGCATTCATTATTGCATATTATTCTCTTAACTGTTTCAGTCCTATCACTGCATTTCCATCCTACGCAATCCTCCCTTATCTCTATACACATAAATATAGGTGTTTTCCAAGCTCTGTCCTCAATTTTCCTCTTGCCAGTCTCCACAGAACCTATTATTTTAATTTTTGCCTATATGTAAATGTCTCTTTTTTTTTTCTTTCTTTCTTTTTTTTTTTTTTTTTGAGACGGAGTCTTGCTCTGTCGCTGTCGCCCAGGCTGGAGTGCAGTGGTGCAGTGGCGCCATCTTGGCTCACTGCAACCTCTGCCTCCCGGGTTCAAGCAATTCTTCTGCCTCAGCCTCCCTAGTAGCTGGGACTACAGGCACACACCACCTAGCCCAGCTAGTTTTTGTATTTTTAGTAGAGATGGGTTTCACCATGTTGGCCAGGATGGTCTCTATCTCTTGACCTCGTGATCTGCCTGCCTAAATGTAGTCTGACCTTTAGTTGTACCTTTCTAATATCCAGTTGGACGTCACCATCTGATCTGTCATCTTTTCAGAACCAACGTGTAATTCTATTAATGATACTACAGTCATTTCAGTCATGCTTGAAATTTTACCATTACCTCTTGGATTTTCTCTCCCATGCTCTCACTACACATCTTTTTTTTTCGGAGATGGAGTCTCTCTCTGTCACCCAGGCTGGAGTGCAGTGGCGTGATCTCAGCTCACTGCAACTTCTGCCTCCTGGGCTCAGGCGTTCCTCCCACCTCAGCCTCCTGAGAACTACAGGTGTGCACCACCACACCCAGATAATTTTTGTATTTTTAGTAGAGATGGGGTTTCACCATGTTGCTTACGCTGGTCTTGAACTTCTAAGTTTAAGTGATCCATCTGCCTCAGCCTCCCAAAGTGCTGGGATTACAGGTGTGAGTCACCATGCCCTGCCTTACACATCTTTTTAGTTCCCAGATTCTGTAAGTTTTTCCTGTTTGATGTCTAACTCGTGTCTTCCTCTTCATTCCCTTTACTCTGTCCTTAGTTCAGTTTTCATTGCCTCTTATTTGAACTGTACTAAGTTTCCTATCCAATCTCCTGGATTCCCATCCTCCTGCTCTCTATCAGTTTATCTTATGTAACACAGCCACATTAATCTTCCTAAAGTACACGTTTGACCATATCTAAAATCCTTTGGTTTTTCTGTCTTTGTTAACTTAGGAAATCTTTATTGTTTAATATGGAACCCTCTGAAAACCACTGTGTGCTTCGATACCAATATATCTTACCAGTATTATTTCTTACTACTTCCTTTCATACTTTAGCAAAATCGAATCCCCTATATTCTTTTGCTCCAGTGCCTTTGTTTATACTCTTTTCTTCTACTTTAAATGCTCTTCCATATTACCCATCTTTGAAGATCCAACTGAAAGAAAGGGATGGCTGGTTCTTCTTAGGGAAACAGGGAAGCCTTTCTTAGGAAGGTATCATTTGTCTAATATTGAAAGATTAATAGAAATCAGCAGGAGATAGATAAGGAGATCATTCCAGTTGGAGGGACTGGCATGTACAAGAGGCATGAAAGAGGGAATCAGCTGGTAATGTTTGGAGTATCTTGAAGGTAGAATACATGCAAGAGAGTGAGACTAGAAAGATAAGTTATGGCCAAATGTGTCATGATAAAGAATTTGGACTTGATCATCTAAGCAGGGGGAAAGAGACACTGATAGATTTTAAACAATGAAACCTAATCAGATTTAGGTTTCAGAAATCCAACTCTGGCAGCAGTTTAAAGGATGATACTAAGTACTTAGAATCAGTATCTGGGAATAAACCTAGTAGAGTATGTGTGTGCATTACCATTATAGAGAAAATTGTAAACTTTTATTGAGAGATATTAAAGAAGACCCAAGAAAATAGAAATCGTATTCATTGTTTAGAAACCACAATATTGTAAAGATGTAAATTTATCCCCAAGTTGATTTCTAGCTATAATACAGCCCCAATCCACATCAGACAGGTTGTGTATGTGTGTATACCTTGAAGCTGAATCTGTAATTTATATAAACATGCATAGGACCAAGTAGGTAACACATTTTAGAATAAGAACAAGGTTGGAGAGCTCTATCATATGTCTTGACTTATAACACTAAATTAATCAGTAGACCCCTGGAACAGAACAGAGATCCCCAAACCGATCTGTACATCTGTGGACACTTGATTTGTGAGCATGGCTCTGCAGAATGGGGAAGGAGTCAGCTTTTCAAGAAATGCTACTGGGACATTGGGTATACATTTGAACTCTTACGAAGTAGCCACATTTAAGTAGACTAGAGTCCTATATAGAAACCTGTAAAGGTATTAGAAGATTGCAGAGATAAATCTATGTAGTCACAGTCAACTAAATTTGACAGAGGTGTCAAGAACCTACATAGGAGAATGGATACCCTTTTCAATAAATAGTGCTGGGAAAACTGGATATCCATATGCAGAAGAATGAAACTAGACCACTGTCAATCACATAATAAAAAAATCAAACTCATAGTGGATTAAAGACTTAAATGTAAGACCCCAAATTATAAAACTACTAGAAGAAAATGAGAGGAGGATGCTTCTCGACTTTAGTCTAGGCAAAGATCTTATGGCTAAGACTTCAAAAGCATAGGCAACAAAACAAAAATAGACAAATGGGGCTAGAGTAAACTATTAGGTTGGTGCAAAAGTAATTGCGGCTTTTGCCTTTTTTTTTTTCTTTTAAACAGCAAAAATCTCACTTTTGCACCAACCTAATAAAAGGCTTCTACACAGCAAAGGAAATAAGCAGCAGAGTCAAGAGACAACCTGTAGAATGGGAGGAAATATTTATGGATATTTTACCTGTATGTTTTGCAACTATTTAATCTGTACAATGGGAGAAAATATTTGCAAATATTGCAAATTTAGTTAGAAGACAATACAGTAGAAAAATGGACAGAAGAAAAATAATTTCACCAGCCTGGGCAACGTAAGTGAGACTCTGTCTCTACAAAAAAAAAAAAAACAACAACAAAGAATTAGCTGGGTATGGTGGTGTGCATGTGTAGTCCTGGCTGTTCCAGAAGCTGAAGCGGGAGGATCACTTGAGCCCAGAAAGTTCGAGGGTACAGTGAGCTATGAGCACACCACTGCACTCCAGCCTGAGTGACAGAGTGAGACCCTTTCTCTAAAAACAAAAGAAAAACACTTCACAAAAGAGGAAATCAGATGGTCAATAAATACATGGGAAGGTGCCTAATTTCATTAATAGGGAAACTCAAATTAGAATCATATTTGGGAAACACCACATTCACCAAAGTTTTTAAAAGTCTGATTATACTAAGTGCTAAGTATTGGTGCAGATGTAAAGCAACAGGAACTCTTACACACTGTTAGTAGGACTATAAATTGAAAAACTACTTGGAAAAATTGTTTGGTATAAAAACTGAAGGACCCAGCAGTTCCTCTCTCAGATATGTACTTTGGAGAATCTATCCATGTTTAAGAACGTTCATAGTAGAATTCTTTGTATAGTCCAAACTAGAAACAGCACAAATGTTCATCACAATTGAATGGACAGATAAACTGTGGTAAAGTCATAACATTGAATACCCATATCATGAGGCTACTAGCAACAATGTGGATGAACTTTTAAAAATGTTGAATGAAAGAAACAAAAATGAAAGAATGTATACAGCCTGATTCTTTTTACATAAACATCAAAACAGACCAAACTAATATAAGCTGGAAAAGTTTGAATAAAATTGTTAAAAAATCGTTGGGCGTGGTGGCTCACACCTGTAGTCCCAGCACTTTGGGAGGCTGAGGCAGATGGATCACTTGAACTTAGAAGTTCAAGACCAGCGTGAGCAACATGGTGAAACCCTGTCTCTACTAAAAACACAAAAATTAGCTAGGCATGGTGGTGGGTGCCTGTAGTCCCAGCTACTCAAGAGGCTGAGGCAGGAGAATTGCTTGAACCTGGGAAGTGGAGGTTACAGTGAGCCGAGATCACACCACTGCACTGCAGCCTGGGCAACAGAGCAAAACTCCATCTAAAAAAAAAAAAAAAAGTTAAAAAATAATACAGCATTGGCTAGGTGCAGTGGCTCACACCTGTAATCCCAGTATTTTAGGAGGCCGAGGTGGTTGGATCACTTGAGGTCAGGAGTTCAAGACCAGGCTGGCCAACATGGTGAATCCTTGTCTCTACTAAAAATACAAAAATTAGCTGGGCGTGGTGGCGTGCACCTATAATCCCAGCTGCTTGGGTGGCCTAGGCAGGAGAATTGCTTGAAACTGGCAAGTGGAGGGAGCCGAGATCATGCCACCGCGCTCCAGCCTGGGCGACAGAGTGAGACTACATCCCTTCTACTACTACTGCTACTACTACTACTACTACTACTACTACTACTACTACTACTAACTACTACGGTATAAAAGCAATGTTTCTAAATATATTTTATTTTTTATTCATTTGTATTCATTATGGTTTTTAGAGACAGAGTCTCACACTGTTGCCCAGGCTGGAGTGCAGTGGCACAATCATAGTTCACTGCAGCCTCAAATCCTGGGCTCAAGTGATCCTTCCTGCCTCAGCCTCCCAAAGTAGCTAAGACTACAGGTACACACCAGCACACCTGGCTAATTTTTAAATATCTGTAGAGATGGGATCTTGCTATGTTGCCCAAGCTGGTCTTGAACTCCTCTCCTCAATTGATCCTCCCACCTTAGGTTCCCAAATTGCTGGGCTTACAGGCATGGAGCCACCCTGCCTAGCCTCTAAATATATTTTATATGATGTAATCTGAAGTAATGTATGTGGAACTAAATCAGTGAGTTAAATAATGCGAGTGGACATTTGGCTTCTGTCTATACCCACCCCCCCACCCAAATCAATACATTTATTTGAGTCAAAATATTTAGTGTGTGTTTATCTTTTTATTGGGGGAAAAAAGTGAGGACAAAATATTTGGTTATATATGGTGTTTAGGAGATTGGGTACTCCTGGTTACTGACTAGGTTTGATTGAAGAAGAAATGATCAAGGATGATCCAACTTTCTATTTAAATAACTGGACGAATGCTGTTACTTGTTGGAATAGGGGATACATTAAGAGCAGTGTTAAACTTACTGAGTTTATAGAATCCAGTTGAAGTTTTATAAAGCAAGAGAGTCCAGGAGACAGGCAGGGATTAGAGATTTGAATTCTATTTGAAATCAGATTGAGCAAATAATTTGGCTCAGTAAGAACACATAGAAGACAGAAAAGCATAGGATGAAACCATATAATTTAAGGAACTTGGGGACATTCTAAGGAGGGAGTGTTATGAGAACCAGCAATACCAGAAATAGCCAAGTGGGAAAGTTGGGTGGTTTGCCTGTCACAAAACAGTATTTTTATTCTTTATTATTAATGTCCCCTTCTATTGCCATAAATCTACTTTTTTTCTGATTTGTTCAGAAAGCAGTTTAAGTTGTACTTATCAATTTTGATTGATTTTTAAGTCATTTCTAAATGCAGGAGAAAATCTCAAGATGTTTGATGTTTTACAATAAGGGAAACTGGAGATCAAGAAGTAATTTTAGCAAACATAGGATTTAGAATAGAAATTCTTAATCTAAAATTCAGAATATAAACTACTGAAATAGTTTTAAATATTGAGGCAATTCTTAAAACTTTTTTTTGACTGGCCTTTGCATATCTTTAGATACCATTATATATTAACTGTTACTGAAAATCCTTTGAAAATATTTCTTATGGAAATTTTCACAAAAGTAGACAAAATTATGTAATAAACTTCTTACTCAACTTTGTTATCAACCCTTGGCTTGTTCCATCCCTTCTCCCACCACTTACCTCACTGGATTTTTTTAAAGTAAATCCCAAATATATCTATAAATATTTCAGAATACCATATTTATTGAAAATTTCCATGGAATGTGAAATGGTCAATCATAAGTACTTTTTACAGTTTTAACTTGGCTATTTCGTATTTAAAATTACCTGGTTAAGTATTCATGTGAGCAATTATGAAGAGTTTTATGCCTTCCTAAAATAATGTTTTACTTTTAATTGCAGGGAAAATTATAAAATCTGTTCCTGGAAAACTAATGAAAGAGGTGAATAACTGATTTATGTGTGTTCTATAACATGATAGTCATAAACATATTTAAATATTGATAAAATTTGCTTGATTATGTCCTAAAAATTACCTTTATTTTTTATTTTCTTACAATAATCTATCACCACAGAAAGGTCAGCATTTGGAACCTTTTATCATGAATTTCATTAATTCTTGTGAATCTCCAAAGCCTAAACCAAGTAGACCAGAACTGACCATTCTCAGCCCTACTTCAGAAAACAACAAGAAGGTACTGCACATTGCATTAAATAACTATTAAGTTTTAAGTTGGCCTACTTGAGATGACTTTTTCATTATCGGGAGAATGAATATTTTGTTAAAGAAGTGGATTGAGCTATACATTTCCTTTATATGGAAATCAGTTGAACAGTATACAGAGGGTATTGTGTGTAATTACTTGGTTCTTTGCTTTAATGTGGTAAATGTTTCTCTGGATACTATATTTGCAAACTTATGCCACTTCCGTATTTGGGGATTTTTAAAAGTGGTTTTCTTAGGTTATATGTCACCAACTTTCAATAATAAGAAATTAATTGCTATACTGTGTTGATGTTTATTGGATGGCATTACCTAATTTTCATGGCTTATAAAGTATTTTATCCATTCATTAAACAAACATTTTATTACAGCCTGTGATTGAGTGCTAGGCACTGGGAATATAAAGATACAGTCCTTGTCCTCAAGAAGCTGTTTAGTGCCAAGGTGTAGTGCCCAGCATGGGGAGCTATGGGAGCTCAGAGGACCTCTAATCTTTATTTTTGTTAATACTCTGAATAGTATCTTTAATATTATTAATATTTTCATTTTATAACTTTATTGTATATATAGATAGAAATATTTTTATTTAGTAATCTTGCTAGACTTAACATTAGTTTTAGTAATATCTGGTAATTCTTTTATATTGACACAATTGTCGTAAATGATTGCAGTTTTGTTTTATTCCTTACTAGGACTGCTATATACAAAGGAAACTGTTTAATTATTTCACCATCGAATAGTATAGTGTAGCTCTTTTTGTATTAATAGATAACCTTTATAAGATTAAGGAAGTTGCCGGCCACTGTGGCTCACACCTGTAATCCCAGCACTTTGGGAGGCGAAGGTGGATGGATCACTTGAGGTCAGGAGTTCAAGACCAGCCTGGCCACCACGGTGAAACCCTGCCTCTACTGAAAATACAAAAATTAGCCAGGCGTGGTGGTGGGTGCCTGTAATCCTAGCTACTCGGGAGGCTGAGGCAGGAGAGTCGCTTGAACCTGGGAGGTGGAGGTTGCAGTGAGCCAAGATCGCGCCACTGCACTTCAGCCTGGGGGACAGAGCAAGACTCTGTCTCAAAAAAAAAAAAAAAAAGATTAAGGAAGTTTACATTCATGTTCATGGGTAGAAATAGCCTATAATTTTTCTTTCTCATTCTGTCCTTGTTAGGTTTTGGTATCAAAGTTTTATTAGCATTTTTTATTTTTGGTAGACTTTTTATAAATATTTGATAGAGTTGATAAAGTCATCTAGGCCTCCAGTTTTGTTTGTAGGAAGATTTTTTATAACCAATTTAATTTCTTTAACAATTATAAAATTCTTCAGGTTTATTACTTCATGATTCAGTTTCAATAGGTTATATTTTTTGACAAATTTTGTACTTTATCTAAATTTGTAAGGTATAGGTCTGAAGTCCCCAAAATTTTGTCTTTTCATTGTTCCTGACATCTGTAGCCATGTCTCTTTATTCTCGACATTGTTTACGTCTTCTCTTTTTCTTTTTTTTTTTTTAATTTGATCAATCTTGAAAAGATTCTGTCTATTTTATCTTTTGGCTTTGTTGAGCTTTTCTGTCAGACTTTTAAAATTACCTTTATTTCTGTTATTTTGAAAAATTCTTTGTATTTCTTTGGGCTTTTGTTTGTATTATAGTTTTAACTTCTTGTGGTGGAACTAATGCTTAACTTAGCCTTTCTTTTCTAATATAAGCATTAAAATGTACACATTTTTCTTTAAATCTGTTTTAACACTGGCTTGTAAATTTCAGGATGTGGTATTTTTGTTATTCAGTTCAGAATTTTTTATTATGATTCCCTCTTTGACCTATGGGTTATTTATAATTTTTTTTTTTAAGTTTACAAACATTCTTGAATTTTCAGATTGTTCCTTTATTGTTGTTATTGATCCTAGTTTAATTACACTGTGGTCAAAGAATACATTCCATGTGATGTAAGTTTTCCATTTCCAAGAACAGCTACCTCATGCTTTCTGACTTGACTAAGAGCTTGTCATTTTTTCCAAGTTTTACTGCAGACTCCTGCCATTTTTCCAGCCTCCACCTACCCCTAGCTTCCAAAGCTAATACCATGTATTTTATGTTTATGTTATGGCAACACCCTACTTTTAGGTACAAATCACTTAAACATTGTTATGTTACAAACCACTCCAAAAGTGAATGGTTTAAAACGACTCTCTTATTTGCTTATGATTCTGTGGGTCAGCAATTTGGACTTGGCTTAGCCATATTGTACTTATGGTCTCACTAGGGCTGCAGTCTTAGAGCTTCTTGAATTGGAATATGGCCAAAGGTGGCCTCATTCACTTGTCTGACTGTGTATGTTTCCTCTTGGCTGGGCCATGTGTCTTCAGCAAGCAATTCTGGGCTCTCATGGTACCAGCATTCGTAAGAGGGCTTACCCCAACACACAACTTTCCAGGACTGTGTTGAACATTTTGCTTAACATTTGTCCCAAAGCAAGTCATGTAGCCAAGCCCAGAGTTGATGTGGGAGGGAACGGTACAAGAGTGTGGCTGTAGAGAAGCATGATCACTGGGGGCTGCTACTTTAACAGTCTACTTCAGTTTACCAGTTTTGAAAAATTCTCAGCCATTGTTCTTTGGATATTGCCTTCTCTCTATTCCCTCTCTTACCTCCTTCTGGAATACAGATTTAGTTATCATTCTGTTTTCCATATCTCTTAAGCCTTCCTCCATATTTTCTGTCTTCATTTTCGCTACTTTTTAGTGGTATATGTTTACTTTTTCTGATCCTGTCTTCCAGCTCTGCCTCTTCAGTGTTGTCTGGTCTTCTGCATAAACATATCTAAACTTAAAAAAAATTGTTACTGTGTATTTTATTTTTAGAATTTGTTTGATATTCCCCCCAGGTCTACTATCATTTTAAATAATGGTTTACTATTAGCTGCAGATGTTTTCTGGCAAAACAGATTTATTGCATTATAAAACCCTGGTTGGTACTTAAGATTCTTGAATAGTAAATGCACACACAGGTCAGGAAGAGCAGGAGAAGATAGCCTGTCTAGTGCTCTGAAGAATATAGTGGCTGAAAACTTGGCTTACGTTATTTTGTTTGTGGTTTGTCAATATTAATGCACATTTTGCTTTCCTTGATCCTTACGTTTATCTTTATTGAACACGAAAATTCCATGAAACATCATTATAAAATAAAAATGTTAAAATGTTCAAGAGGAGAAATTGAGATATGGGCCCTAACTCCTCTCCTCTGCTCAGGCATCTTAAGTGTCTCTCAGAGTAAGTCTTCAGCCCTCCTCAGTAATAGCTCTGTCTCCTAAGAAACAGACATAGTGTAGTTCATCAGTCTTAGTAATATTTGTCTTCTCCCTCAGGATTATTGAGATTGATATTCCAAACTGCTTGAAAAGATGTGAGAGATTCTTATGAAATTCTTTTCTTGGTGGCCTTCGCTATGTATGCATACTTTTGTGAATGATGAAATATGAAAGACCTAATGGGTATGATTTCAGAGGATTAACCAGGCTAAACATAGAGAAAGAAGAAATATACTGATGTGTGAATTTTAGTACATAGGGAATATGTTTGCAAAATAATTTATGAAAGTTTGGTCAAACTGGATATTTACTTTCCTGGTGACTAATAAATGGGCCCAACCTTTTGGGAAATAAATTGATACTGTGTAACAAAATAAATCAGGTGTTTATGCTCTTTGACCTCCTGACCTGAATGCTAGGAATTTGTCAGGGAGAAAAATAAGAGAAGAGCTTATAACATGTAAAGGTGTTTATTAAAATATTATTTACATAAGTGAAAAATTGGAAACAACATGAAATTCTAAAATTGTAGGAATGATTATTTTAAGGAACATCTATTCAAGGAATGTTTTGCAGCAGATGAAATTGTGCTTATGAATACTATAAAGCAACATAAAGATATTTGATACGGTGCTAAATGAAAAAGTAGGATGTGATATTTTTTGAACCTCATGATTTGTGGCTATGTACATAGAGACTACAAGTTAATATACAAAAGTTTAATAGTAATGCTATTAGGTGGTTGAGTTTTAATATAAAAGTTTAAATGCCCCTTTGCTCTGTGTCACTTTATTTAGCCTTAGTGATTATTGTCAACAGATGTAATAAACTATATATCTCTTTATTATTCCAACTTTTATTTTATATTTCTGTTTAAAAATAATGCAAACTATGCTGAAAATACAGAGGGAAAACAAAATTGAGTTGTTTTTCCCCTGTTTTCCAGACTTACTATATAATATCACTGTTTTTTAGTGAAAGAAAAAAATTAAACTGAAAATTTAAAAGAGTAGAGGGAATAGTATATCAGAAGGAAGAGCCCTTTTCCTATTTTTTGGGTTGGGGAAAAATGTTTTAAGTTTATGCCTCTGCGTTAATAATATCTGACGTAAGAGCCAATAGAATATATGGTCTTTGTTCTCAGGATACTTTTCTAGGAGGCTTTTAAAAAATTCATCTTCAGGTAAAACTGAATATACTTTCCTCCACAGTCTCCTTCTCTTCCCTCTCTCCTCCCCTCCCCTCTTTCTCCCTTTTCAGAGTCTCACCCTGTCACCCAGGCTGGAGTGCAGTGGTGCAATCTCTGGCTCACTGCAGCCATTAATTCTTAATATCTTGTTTTAGTCTTCCCCCCTCCCCCCCACATTGATTAGGCCTTTGTGGGCTTTGAATATTGTCCAAATAAATTTCACCTAAAGCTGGATTTTTACCTCTACTTACAGTGATTTATAATCTTTAAATCATGTTAGTGTTTTTTTTTTGTTTTTTTTGGCAGTCTTGCTCTGTCACCCAGGCTGGAGTGCAGTGGCACAATTTTGGCTCACTGTTACCTCTGCCTCCCAGGTTCAAACTATTCTCCTGCCTCAGCCTCCCGAATAGCTGGGACTACAGGCATGCATCACTACACCTGGCTAACTTTTTTGTATTTTTAGTAGAGGTGGGGTTTCACCATGTTGGCCAGGCCGATCTCAAACTTGCGACCTCAGGTGATCTGCCTGCCTCCGTCTTCTAAAGTGCTGAGATGACAGGCGTGAGCCACTGCGCCTGGCCTAAATCATGTTAGTTTTAAAGTTAGCTATCAATAATATATTTGTACATCTTTTTATGTTACTTTGCTTTTGTGGTATATAAAAACAAAGGAGGGGTCTTTTATGGATAATGAGTTATCTACTGTAACTAAAATGAATATTTTAGTTTTTATGTAATATTTTTGGGGAACATGTATTTTTTATTGCAATTTGGGGTATAAATGGGGAATTTTAGAAGTATATATTAACCTATCTAATATTCTGTTTTGATTGGAAAAAGTTTAAATGCCTTTGCTGTGTGTCACTTCGTCCTTATTGATTATCGTCAGCAGATGAAATAAACTATATAGCTCTTTATTATTCCAACTTTTATTTTAGCTTTTCAATGATCTGTTTAAAAATAATGCAAACCGTGCTGAAAATACAGAGAGAAAGCAAAATCAGAATTATTTTATGGAGGTGATGACTGTAGACGGAGTCTATGATTACCTGATGTATGTAGGTAAGATCTAAGTGGTTTATTTTAAGACTTGTTTTTCATTCATCTTACTTCTTCTGTGATGCAAATAATGATCTTGAGTATTGCCCCATCGTAACTGTTTTTTTAATTGAAGATACCTTTTATAATAATTCAATACAATTGGCCTTGATCATATTGAAGTTGCTAGTGTTCACAAATAAAATATCGACCATGGTCATTTGTGTTTTCTACATTGGCAAATTTCAAAAATACCAATTTATCTGGAACAATGAGATATCCCATTTGATCCTTTCTCAGGACGGGTAGTTTTCCAGGTTCCTGACTGGCTTCATCATCTCTTAATGGGAACTCGAATCCTCTTTAAAAACACCCTGGAAATGTATACTGATTACTATCTTCAGTGTAAACTAGAACAGCTATTTCAGGAGCACCGTTTGGTCTCACTCATAACACTTCTCAGAGGTTTGTATTTTCTAATGTGTTTGTTTCATATTTTGTGTACTGTATGATTTTAATTGAATCTAAAAGAGGAAGAAATCTTGTTTTGCTTTGGTTTATTAGTATTTCTACTATGAGGAAATCCTTTGTGTATAAATAGATGAAAATTCCAGAAATATTTCTTTTTACTCTTTTTTAGATGCTATATTCTGTGAAAACACTGAACCTCGCTCTCTCCAAGATAAGCAAAAAGGAGCAAAACAGACTTTTGAAGAAATGATGAATTACATTCCAGGTGTAATATTTAAGAAGTAACTTAATTCATATAGATTAGCAGTCTGTTGAGGTCACAATGTATAGTAATTATTGAAGCTAATTTTTACTGTGAGTTTTCATTTTACAAATAGTTGCAAAGATCAGTTAAAATTAACACACTAGTTAAATAATTCTTTTAGATCTTAGCACTAAGACTAAGATATTAGGACTTTAAGGCAAGGCTGTTTCTACTCACATAATAGCCAGATTCATTCAAAAATAACTTATAGTCAGACTGGTCACAGTGACATGTGGGACAATTGAAGGCCTGTGTCCACGACACCATAAGAATAGCTCACTAGTGTGTATGATAAAAAATCAGAATTCATTCATTCCAAATTTATGGAGCATCTTCCATATTCCAGGCACTATGCAAAATGCAAGGGATATAAAAAAATGTACTTGAGTAGGTCAGTCTAGCAGGAAGGCAGGCATACAGACAAAGCATACGTGTGATAATAGAGGCATTTTCAAGTTACAGAGATTCACAAAGGAGGAAGATGGTCACCTCTTCTGTAAAGTTGGTAGGTTTGGGCCACTAAGGAAATGAATGGTAGTAACCTCTTACTGTGATGGGAAATAACAAGGAAGAAATGTCAAAGGGTCAAAGCAGATGATTCTTAGTTTAGAACATTTTGAATGAGAAGTGCCTATAAATTACTCAGGAGGAAGTGTCTGTTAAACACGTGGACATCGAGGTTCAAAAGTTGGAGAAAAGGTGGTATAGGATAGATTAGCAGAGATATGGGAGCCATGTGTGAATAGATACTAAAGCATAGGGAGAAAGTATGGAGTAGGAAGAGAAAAGGGTGACTTCCAGTTTCTGGTCTGGCACATAAGAACCTGGCCATCATCACTCCATCCTAGTAACAAGCAAAAAGCTGAATGAACTAAAAAAAACTAAACAACTCTTAGATTCACCAGAGAGTGAGGTCATATGGCAAGCCACTGCCCCCCAGATTAGAGAGAATCATAGCTAGGTGCAGCAGAAACCCGTGAACTCAAAACCCCTGGAGAAGCCAGTGCTGAGCTAGGGAAACCTAAACTGTAACTGACAAATTGCTACAGCCTTTTAAATCTCTTTTTAAGAGATTAAAAACTCCAGGGGAACCAAGTCATGGGGTTACCCATCCACATTTTTTTTTTTTTTTTTTCGAGGCGGAGTCCCGCTGTGTCGCCAAGGCTGGAGTGAAGTGGCACGATCTCGGCTCACTGCAACCTCCGCTTCCTGGGTTCAAGCAAGTCTCCTGTCTCAGCCTCCCGAGTAGCTGGGACTACAGTCCTGCGACACCACGCCTGGCTAATTTTTGTATTTTTATTAGAGATGAGGTTTCACCTTGTTGGTCAGGCTGGTCTCGAACTCCTGACCTCAGGTGATCCACCCACCTCGGCCTTCAAAAGTGCTGGGGTTACAGGCGTGAGCCACCATGCCCCAGCCCATCCACACTTTTTTTGTTTTACTTCCAGGGCCTTGACCAAGATCCCACAGTGAATATTGGAGAAAAATCCCCATGTGCTTCGGCAGGGGGGCCAGAAGGGAACCATTCTGAAATACATCAGTTAGGGCATTCTGTTCTTGACAAGTCCCTACCCTCAGGAGAAACTAACCAGAGCCTGACTGACCGGATGGAAGGGAAAGAACCAACTCTAGCCAGCCCTGGCCTTCCACATGGAAGAAGGGAAATACCCAACTCCAATCCACTCTAGCCATCTTGTCCTATGCAAGGGGGTCAGAGGGGCTTGAGAAGCATGTGTGAAGTTCACAGTTCAGTGGTACAAGCTCACTAAAAGATTTATTGAGACCCCCTCCTAGGACTATAGAACCCTTCCTCTCCCTCCATATTTTATCGCCACATTACTAAAGGCCTGTTTGCAGCAGTTCCTCTTAACTTGTGCGTCATGTCCAGCTATCAAGAAAAAAATTACAAGACATATTAAAGGCAAGAAAAAAGTTTGACAAAAAAGAGCAAGTATCAGAACCAGAGTCAGATATGGCAGGGATGTTAGAATTATACACCAAGTGGGATTTATCCCAGGTATTCAAGGTTGGTTCAGCATTCATTCAAAAGTCAATTAAGGTAGTCCATCACATCAGCAGGCTAAAGAAAAATCATGAACATAACAGTAGATGCAGAAAAAGCATTTGACAAAATCTAACACCCACTTATGATCTCAGCAAACTAGGAAGAGAGGGGAACATCCTCAGCTTGATAAAGAATATCTACAAAAACACCTATAGCTCGATGAAAAACTTAAAAGATATCCCACTAAGATGAGGAACAAGGCATGCTCTCACTACTGCTTTCAGCATTGTACTGGAAGTCCTAGTTAGTGCAGTGAGACAAGAAAAGGAAATAAAGAGCATACTGATTGGGAAGAAAGAAATAAAACTGTCTTTGTTCACAGATGATATGATTGTCTATGTAGAATATCCAAAAATTGACAAAAACACTCCTGGAAATAATAAGCAATTTTAGCAGGGTTGTAGGATATAAGGTTAATACACAAAATTCAATTACTTTTCCTGTATATCATCAATGAGCAAGTGGTATTTGAAATTAACAAAAATACCGTTTGCATTGGCACCCCCAAAAGTGAAATACTTGGGTAGTAATCTAACAAAACATGCACAAGATTTATATGAGAAAAACTGTAAAACTTTAATTAAAGAAATCAAAGAACTAAATAAATGGAGAGAGATTTTATGTTTGTGGATAGGAATACTCTGTTTTCAAGATGTCCGTTCTTCTGAACTTCATCTAGATTCAATGCAGTCCCAATCCAAATCCCAGTAAGTTGTTTTGTGGGTACTGACAAACATTTTAAAGTTTATATGGAGAGGCAAAAAGACCCAGAATAGCTAACTCAATATTGATTGAGAACAACAAAGTCACAGGATTGACACTACTTTTCTTCAAGGCATACTATAAAGCTACAGTAATCAAGAAAGTGTGATATTAGCAAAAGAACAGACAAATGGATGGATGGAACTGAATAGAGAGCCCAGATATAGACCCACATAAATAATGTTAACTCATCTTTAACAAAGCTGCAAAGGCAATACAATGAAGAAAGGATAGTCTTTTCAACAGATGCTGCTGGAACAACTGGACATCCACCTGCCAAAAAAAAAGAAAAAAATCTAAACACAGACCTTACACCCTTCACAAAAACTAAACTCAAAATCAATTATAGACTGGGCATGGTGGCTCACACCTGTAATCCCAGCACTTTGGGAGGCTGTGGTGTGCGGATCACCTGAGGTCAGGAGTTCCAGACCAGCCTGGCCCAAGATGGTGAAGCCCCATCTCTACTAAAACTACAAAAATTAGACAGGCATGGTGGCAGGCACCTGTAATCCTAGCCATTCGGGAAGCTGAGGCAGGAGAATTGCTTGAACTTGGGAGGCAGAAGTTGTAGTGCGCTGAGATAGCGCCATTGCACTCCAGCCTGGGTGACAGCGTAACTCCGTCTCAAAAACCAAAAAGAAATCCATTTTAGACCTAACTGTAAAAAGCAAAACAGTAAAACTTAGAGGATAACATGGGAGAAAATGTAGATGACCTTCTGTTTGGCGATGACTTCTTAGTTGCAACACCAAAGGCATGAACCATGGAAGAAATAATTGATAAGCTTTACTTCATTAAAATTAAAAATTTTGCTTTGTGAAAGACACTATAAAGAAAGAAAAGAGAAGCCACAGACTGGGAGAAAATATTTGCAAAAGACAGATAAAGGACTGTTAACAAAAATGTACAAAGAAATCCTGAAACTTAACAATAAGAACACAAACAACCTGATTTTAAAATTGGCCAAATATCTTGACATGTCACCAAAGAAGATTACACATAAGCATATGAAAAGATGTTCTACATCATATGTCATCAAGAAATGCACATTTAAAACAGTGAGATACCACCACACACCTGTTGGAATGGCCCAGATCCAGAACACCGCCACCACCATTTGCTGGTGAACATGTGGAATTCTCATTCATTGCTGGTGGGCATGCAAAATGGTACAGCCACTTTGGAAGACAGGTGAGCAGTTTCTTACAAAACTAAGCACACTCTTACCATGAGATCTGGCAATTACGTTTGTTGATATTTACCCAAAGCAGTTGAAAACATGTCCACCCAGAAACCTGCACATGAATGTTTATAGCAACTTCAGAATTGCCAAAACTTGGAAACAACCAAGGTGTTCATTATTTAGGTGAATGGATAAATAAACTCATACTTCTAGACAATGGGATATTATTCAGTGCTATAAAGAAATGAGCTGTCACATCATGAAAAGTCATGGAGGAGCCTGAAATTCATCTTACTAAGAGAAAGAAGTCAATCTGAAAAGATTGCATGCTGTATAATTTCAACTATCTGATGTTTTGGAAAAGGCAAAACTAAGAAGACAGTGGATTGGAGGAGAGGGAGGGATGAATAGGCAAAGCACAGAGGATTTTTTGGGGCAATGAAACTACTCTATAATGATGGTTACATATCATTATCTATTTGTCCAAACCCACAGAATGTACAACACCAAGAACGAACTCCAATGTAAATTATGGACTCTGGGTAATAATGATGTACCAATGTGTGTTCATCAGTTGTAACAAATGTACACTCTTGTTGGGGATGTTGATAGTGGGGGAGACGAAACAGGGAACATATGCGAAATCTCTTCCTTCTGCTCAGTTTCATTGTGAACACAAAACTACTTTAAAAAATAAAGTCTATTTTAAAAAGAGAAGAGGTCTTAGGACAGAACCTTAGAGAATTCTTAATATTGAGGAACTAGCCTTAGAATAATTCTGCCGTTCCTTGTGAAAGTAATTAACTTAAATATCTGCTCTGAATATAAAAGTGAACATAAGCTGTTTTTGAGTAAATTTTCTGTAGGCAAATGATGAAATAATTTTTTTTAGCTGTTTTCTGATATAATGACCCTTAGCATTCATACTTTCAACAGTCTCAGCTTTGATACTCAGAAACAACATGGAGAGCCAGAGATTTGCTGAAGCACAAATTCAAACCACATTCACTTTAAGACTCCCATTTGGGAGAGTAACTTAGCTTTTGAATAAGCTTACCATTCCTTTCTGTTATCCTCTGCTCCTCATTTCTTACTTAGTGACACCTGAAGGATCTGAAAGAATTATGTATATTTGTTCATTAGTTTCATGCATATTAATTGGGGAATTCCATGTAGTATTGGTGAGTTTGAGGATTAACAAAGATTTGTATTGGGCCACATATCTTGAAAATACCAAGGATGTACTGTGCCTATTGTAAATTAAATTTGGCCTTGTCTCCTAGCATTCGAATTTTTTATGACTAACACTAGGAGTTTAGTTATGATAGGGGAAAAGGGATAAATATTTGAGTATCTCGTTTATATAAGAATAACTTTTTTCTGCTTGGGGAGAACATTCATTGGAGATCTTAATAAGGATTGACTTTTCTTGGTAATAGGATTGATATCAGTGGTGCATGACATCTATGCAGCCAGACACAAATCTGAACTTGTTGGACCCTAAATAAGTGTTTAAATATTTGTTAATGTTTCCCAAAATGATTGGTTTGTAAGATGGTTAATAGTAATTTATGCAAAAGTCCAGAAATTAGGTGTTCTTATTCACTGAGAAAAGTCTGCCTTAAAAATTAAACTTTTTTTTCTGATATTAAGAGCACTATGAAAATATATAGAATAAAAAGTAGAAGCTATCTTCTGCCCACTGTGTAGAAGTCGGCTTATCCTACATTGAGTGTTGATCCTTAGATTTTTCCTTGCATTTCTGTACATGTATGTACAGATGTGCAATCATCATTTTAGGGTTTAATTTGTTTTGTTTTCCCTTAGTGGGGTAATACAATAAGTATTATTTTCCAACTAGCAGATTTTTTTTTTTTTTTTACCGCAGCATTTCTCAGAGTTTGCATTATGCCTTATGCATTGTGCATCTCCAAAAGTGGGATACATGATACTGCATTTGTCAACTTGACCATAGAAACCTCTTGTCCAGGAGCCTCTTATAGAAACACTGGTTTGGGGAGTACTGATTTGCAGTTTTTGCCTAATATCTGGGAAACAGGGTGGTGATTTTGCTTTATGATCCAGTTAATGGTGAGTCACTTTATAATATAAAATTATTTCACATTTGGCCTTTTTGTTTAGATCTGTTAGTCAAGTGTATTGGTGAAGAAACCAAGTATGAAAGCATCAGACTTCTGTTTGATGGCTTACAGCAGCCAGTACTCAACAAGCAGGTAAAGCTCATTAAAGCTGGTAAACTCATGTTGGCTAGGTTTGGTGAATGACATAGTAGTAAGGTGTCTGGTAACTCGTTAGCTGTATAAATGACACTATACTAAACCAAGGCAATGTAATTTTAAACATTCAGATAGAAAAAAAGTTTTATTTGAGTTATTCTTTTTGTTTCAGTTTTTTCTTAATAAGATGAATTATTTTGATTTAAAATTAATATACAGTAATTGTAGAAAGTTTGGAATAGAAAATTCATGAAATACAGTAAAAAATTAAAAATGGATAATTCCATTATTCAAGTGATATAGAATAACCAGTTAACATTTTTGTGTTTATGGTTTATGTAAACTATATATAAGCTTTATATATTCTGTTGAGATCTCAATACAGTTGTGCTTTTGTGTTCTTGTTTTTCTAAAAATTAAAATATTTAACATAAAAATGAATTAATGAGGCATAATGAAGGGTCCTCCTGCAAACACATGTGTACTTATTACCTATTTTGAGAATAGAACATTATTGATACTACTGAGGCTACTTTTGTGCTTGTTTTATATTATCAGTCCCATTCCTTGCCTTCCCACTTAGAGGTAACCACCATCTTTAATTTTGTCTTTATCTTTTTTATGGTTTTTGTGTTTAGTGCCTTAATATTTACTATTATTATTTTTTTGGTGCTTTAGCTGACTTATGTTTTATTGGACATTGTGATACAGGAACTGTTTCCAGAGCTCAATAAGGTAACTGAAAAGCAGTAATTTTATTCATTATTTTCTTAATGATATGCTGACATTTATTTTAATTAGGGACATAAATGTAAGAAAACCCTTGTCTGTGTTCCCTGTGGTTCTTTAAAAAATTAACCTCAGCAAATTGCCTTTTGTATTTTCTTTATTAAACATGCCCAAACAATTCTGGGGGACAGCTATTGAATAGCTTCTGCTTTGACTTCATCCCTTTTTAATTACAAGTAGATAGGGACCCTATATAGTCTTTCCAGGGGAAGAAGTGAGTGTAAGTCCTACCACTAGAATAGGCCAAGCTCAGTGTTATCATCTGCACCACTGTATGCTATGTAAGTCAGAAACTAGAGTATTTTTGAAGCAAGTTTTATATAAACCCAAGCACAAAATGAACTAAAATTAGAGCATGGTCATGTTATTATTGTGTTGAATCTTGAGGATTTTGAGTTTTGAGCAAAGGTTTAAATCATTATTTTCTGTCTTATTTTTTGACTAATCCTTTTGATTGGATGAAACAACTATTGTTCAGTGCTGTGGTATTGCAATGAAGTGTGACTTTTGTAGAGTAGAGGAAACCAGATTTGGGCCATTTACCTATTATAAACTTTCAAGTTGGCTGGGCACGGTGGCTCACGTCTGTAATCCCAGCATTTTGGGAGGCCGAGGTGGGGGGATCACAAGGTCAGGGGATCAAGACTATCCTAGCTAACATGGTGAAACCCCGTCTCTACTAAAAATACAAAAAATTAGTTGGGCGTGGTGGCAGGTGCCTGTAATCCCACCTACTCGGGAGGCTGACACAGGAGAATCGCTTGAACCTGGGAGGTGGAGGTTGCAGTGAGCCGAGATCGTGCCATTAAGACTCCAGCCTCGGTGACAGAGTGAGACTCCATCTCAAAAGAAAAAAAAAAACTTTCACGTTATTGTGATATTAAGTGCATATTAAAACAGAGTGGCAGTTACAGACTTTATATCTTTAATTTTCATGGGAATCAACAACAGGAAACCTTTAGCTCTGTTTGAGACTTCATAAGGTCTGTCATTAAATGTTGCCTTTTTTCTCGTGTCTAGATATTACTTGCTCCATATGCCAGCCAATTTATTTTGGTTTACAATATATGTATGTCTTAGGTTAGAATTTTAATACACTAGAGCTGTTAGGCAATTTACAAATGAACCTGTGTCATCTTGTCTTCTATTAAATGGATTTATTTTTACTTTAGGTACAAAAGGAAGTTACCTCTGTGACATCTTGGATGTAAACACTTGGATTTGGTATAGAATAACCCATTGAAATTTCTGCTGTGCTAGGGTGGTAGAAATTTACTTTTTTGGGTATATTCTTATATATATTATGTACATTGCTGTCTGAAATTTTAATTATTTTTGTTTTTAATAAAGACTAACACAAACTTAATAATGATTAAAAGTGATTGAGTCTCATAGTCTTTCATTTGCTAGCTGTGATCCAAATTTTATTAGAACATACGTCACTTGTTATTGCCATTTTTAAAAGAGAAAATTCATAATGATGTTGGGGCAAACAGATAAGACTGATAAACTTCGTATTGTATAGCTTTGAAAATAATTATGCCTAGTATGGAGAAACAGGAATAAGATCTGATTTTCTTATTTAGAGTTAATATATTTTAGTAGATTGGTTTTCTTTTTTTTATTTTGTACATAGTTAACTGTGTATCTATAAATAAAACATCCTATATGAGTTTTTAATAATAAGGGATTTCTCCTTACTCTTCCTGGGTGTCTGACAGGTTGTAGCCCTGTGCGGTTTGAAAACTGAATACTTATAGATACTCTTGATTGTGTGATTGCCTCTAAGTTTCACTGAATTGTCTGTAACTATCAGTATATTCCCAAAGCTCATATAAACAATTGAGGCAAGTAGATTTTTGGTTTATGTTGTCTGTTATCTCTTCAAAAGAAAAATGTGGAATTACTTATACTTCTTGAAAGTTAAAAGATTATTTTTAAAGAATCAGTGTTTCAAAATTTTTGCAATTCCTTACCATGTCGTGCAGTTATCCTTGAAACAAGTTTGTCAAGATTGAGCATTTTGCATTAGGTTATTGGCTGTAGTGTTGATTCAGAGTATTTATTGAGCTTCATCCATGTATTAGACACTAAGCTGGGTAATGTGAGAACACTGAATATAATTTAGAAAACTAATAAATTTAATTATACCATTCATTAATTTTTCTCAAGATTTCAAAAAATGATTGTTAGGTGTTACAAATTTTTGAAAAGGTTTTCTTAGCAGTTCTATTATATTTTTAAATACTCGAAAGTTCTAGGATATGTATGAGTTTCCATGAATCAGTGGTTTAATACCAGGCCTTAATAAACAGTTACTGATTTCTCAGGGGCAGGTGGGAAATTGATCAAACTATTCACATTTAAATCCATAGCATTTTGAATATTATTATTTAAAATGTTATAGGTAAACTGGAAAAATAAAATATTTTACAGCCTTTTTTATGTCATCCTTACCTACTTTTCTTTAAATTGTGATATTCTCTTTATTAAGAAAAAATTTGTGGGTGTATCATGTCTACTCAAGTTGCCATAACAAAACACTCGACACTGGGTGGCTTACACCACAGAAATGTGCTTCTCACAGTTACGGAGGCTGGGAAGTCTAAGATCAAGGTGCCAGCAAATTAGGTTCCATACTGAGGCCTGTTCTCTTGGCTTGTAGGCGGCTGGCTTCTCGACATGTGCTCACATGACCTCTCGTGCACATGTGGAGAGGTAAAAATAAATCTCATTCTTTCTTCCTCTTCTTAAAAGGCCACCAATCCTGTTGAATTACGGTCTGACTCTTCGGTCTTCATTTAACCTAAATTATCTCCGAAAGGCTGTATCTTCAAATATAGTCATATTGGGATTTATGGTTTCAGCATATGAATTTTAGGATATAGTTCAATCCATAACAATAGGTGAGCTCCATTTAAAGAAGATGTTATGTATAAAAGACTGAATGAAGAAACAAATGAGTCTGTACATGTAAAATTAATAAATCATATTATGAAAGGGGAAAGGAACTAAAATACAATCCCTATTTAATTTGCCAGGCATTTTATATACATCATCACAGCAACTCTGAGGTGGCGTTTCTTCTATTTTATAGGTGAGGATATGGGGGCTTGAAAGAGTGATAAAATTAGAATTTGAACTTAATATCTCTAGTCTGCATGTTCTTATCATTGTTGCACCATGAAAGGAACTTGTTTTCAGATGTAGTCACTCTCTGGATCCCTTTAAAAAGTATCCTCTCTGGTTTATTTCAAAAATTTACTTTGCACATTCCTTTCTATTCATTTTTGTGTGTGTCCTCTAGTGTATGAGCTTCATGAAGAACACATTTTTAAATGTGTTTACATAAACAGAGCTGTCAGTTTTTCTGGTTAGGGGAGATACAATGCAGTGAAATATATGTGAAAACACTTTGAAATTTATAAAGAACATTGTAAGATTGTGTTAAAAGTATTAAGTGTTTTTTTCTTCAACTTTTAAGTCCCAGGGTACATGTGCAGGATGTGTGGGTTTGTTACATAGGTAAACGTGTGCCATGGTGGTTTGCAGCACAGATGAACCCATCACCTAGGTATTAAGCCCAGCATCCATTAACTATTCTTCCTGATGCTCTCCCTCCCCCTGCCACCTCCTAGCCCCCCGCCACAGGCCCCAGTGTGTGTTTTCCCTGCCATGTGTCCATGTGTTTTCCTTGTTCAGCTCCCACTTGTGAGAACATGCAGTATTTGGTTTTCTCTTCCTGCATTAGTTTGCTGCGGGTAATAGTTGCGTATTAGAAGATCCTGTGAAATGATTGAAAGCATTTAAATTACCATGTATTGACTTCCTAAAAAATGTTATATTTTTACAATAGAAGTATAAACAGAAGTCTAATTTGCCCACTGTTGTTCTTAGCAGACTGTATAATGACATATGTACCAGCTATAATTTCAGATACAATCAACATGAGAATAAAAAATGACTGACTGAATGAAGAAACAAATGAGTATGTCTTCTTAGTCCACTGTACAATAGTACTCCTTTATTCTTCCTGATGCTTTCCCTTCCCCTGCAGTTTTGCTTTCCAAGGTTTCAGTTACCCAAGGTCAATCAAGGTCTGAAAATAGGTGAGTACAGTGTAATACATTTTGAAAGACCACACTCACATAACTTTTTGTTGTAGTATGTCATTGTAATCGTTCTATTTTGTTAATCTCTTACTGTGCCTAATTTTACGTGAAATTTTATAGGTATGTATAGGAAAAAACAGTATAGTCATACGCTTCATAATGATGTTTTAGTCAATGATGGATTGCATATATGACAGTGGCCCCCTAAGATTGTAATGGAGCTGAAAAATTCTTGTCGCTTGGTGATGTAGCCAGCTTAATGTCATAGAACAACATTTGTGGTGATGCTAGTGCAAACTAAACCTACCGTATTTCTAGTCACATAAAATTGATAATAAACCACTATGTTACTGGCTTATATATTTACTGTACTTTTTAGCATTACTTTAGGGTGTACTCCTTCTACTTATAAAAAAAGAGTTGACTATAAAACAGCTTGAGGTAGGTTTTTCAGGAAGAATTCCAGAAGAAAGCATTGTTATCTTAAGAGAGGACAGCCCCATGCATGTTACTGCCCCTGAATACCTTCAGTGGCATAAGATGTGGAGGTGGAAGACGGTGATGTTGATGATCCTGTCCCTTTGTAGGCTTACGCTAGTGTGTATGTGTCTTAGTTTTTTGTTTTTTAAACTTTTATGAGACGGGGTCTCACTTTGTTATCCAGGCTAGAGTGCAGAGGCGTGATTGCAGCTCACTGCAGCCTCAAACTCCTGGGCTCAAGGGATCCTCCTGCCTCAGCCTCCCAAGTTGGTGGATTCGCAGGTGTGAGGCTGAGGTGGGAGGATCCCTTGAGCCCAGGAGTTTGAGACCAGCCTGGGAAACATAGTGACACCCTTTCTCTGCAAAAAAAAAGAGGAAAATTAGTCAGACATGGTGGCACATCACTGTAGTCCCAGCTACTCATGAGGCTGAGCTGAGAGGATTACTTGAGCCTGGGAGGTCGAGGCTTCAGTGAGCAGTGATTGTGCCATTGCACTCTACCTTGGGCAACAGAGTGAGACCCTCTCTCTAAAGAAATTAATTAAAGAAAAATAAATTTAAAAATAGAAAAAAAGCTTATAGTATAAAATATAGTAAAAGAAAATACTTTTGTACAGCTGTACAATATGTTTGTGTTTCAGGCTAGGTATTATTACAAAAGCATCAAAAAGTTAATGCTACTGTCACTCATTTGCATGTTGTGGGCTTTCCTGAATAGGATGGGGATGGGTAGAATTTTAAGCAGTGACCAGATAATCAAGGGACCAGCAGCCTGCATTATCAGTGCTGTAGTTCTAGAGAACAGCAGTTACTGAAGTTACATTACTAGTTTGTTCATTATCACTTTTATTTTCCGGTAGTAGATGGGATATTTTTCACAAAGAGATAGTTTTACCTAGAGATAGATTTTTCTTTTTCTTTTTTTTTTTTCTTTTGAGACAGTCTCACTCTGTTGCCCAGGCTGGAGTGCAGTGGCGTGGTCTCGGCTCACTGCAACCTCCACCTCCCGGGTTCAAGCGATTCTCCTGCCTCAGCCCTCTGAGTAGCTGGGACTACAGGCGCCCACTACCACCCATGGGTAATTTTTGTATTTTTAGTAGAGACGGGGTTTCACCACGTTGGTCAGGCTGGTCTCGAACTCCTGACCTTGTGATCTGCCCATCTCAGCCTCCCAAAGTGCTGGGATTATAGGCATGAGCCACCCTGCCTGGCCTCAGAGATAGATTTTCATTGAGGAATAAGGCAAGGCTAGGTGAAGAAGACTTAAGCAGATTAATGATACATCTGTGTTGTAAATGAGCAGGAATGATGCTATTTGTATTTCTTAGTGTGACACAAAATTTGTGATCACATAATCACAGTGTCACAATGTGATGAGTTATTGAAATTTTCAGGAGCACTGTTTGTGTTAATGCTAATAATATAAAGTCTGTGCATTGTGATGTTATCAGTAAAATAAAACATATGTTTATCCTTCAAATATATAGCCTTCCTTACTTCATCTGTGGAGTTTAGAGCTGAACAAAGAATCAACATCCAATTAAGAACATCAAGCTCAGTTAAAAATTCAATTAGCCGTATTTATTTATTGCTATAAAATAATACTTAGAAATATTTTAGGGGCTGATTTCATTACTCACATGCTTACAGATTATTTAATGATTTGTCTTACCAAAAGAAAAGGTTATTTTGTTTACTTCTCTGACATTTTTGACTTTCATGAAAATCTGGATACTCACAAGTGAATATATATTATTAGAGGGGGAAGGTTAAAGTGTAGTTTTTAAGAAACACTTAGAAGGTAATTTTTTTTTGTTTTTAACATTTTTTTGCATGTTTTTGTACATGAATTCATATTTTCATAGGGGCCATTTCTGGGTAATTGATAAAGAAAAGGGGTTTAGTTGGCTCACGGTTATGCAGACGGTACAGGAAGTATGGTGGTGGCATCTGCTTTGCTTCTGGGGAGGTCTCAAGAAACTTACAATCATGACGGAAGGCAAAGGGGGAGCAGACACATCACATGGCCAGAGCAGGAGCAAGAGAGAGAGAGCAGGAAGTTGCCACACACTTTGAAATGACCAGTTTTCATGAGAACTTAACTGTCACTAGAATAGTACCAAGGGGATGGTACTAAAGCATTTATGAGAAATCTACCTCCATAATCTAGTCACCTCCTACTAAGCCCCACCTCCAATGCTCAGGATTATAATTCAACATGAGATTTGGGTGGGGACACATATCCAAACTGTATCAGAAACCAAAAGGCTGGAGTTCATTCCTCAGTCATCCTTCTATCTTTATAAATTTGGACTTGAACCAGGCTCAGCAATTTAGATGTTCCCGTCTCTATGTAGGCAACAAACCAAGGCACAAGAATAGTCTAATGTCCTGGGTTTTAGCTGTGGTGAAGGTGAACCCAGCAGCTCTCCAGCCTTAGTCTGGGACCTGCAGCACCAGGGCTGTGTACTAAGACTGTTCTTGTGGTGGAATTTTAGCCATGCCTCACTTACCTTGCTGTCCATTTTCTAGGATAGCTTTCCAAGTTGCTTGATTTGGGGAGCAAGCTAATACCCTTCTGATAATGTCTCTGTTTACAGAATATATTTTTTTCCAACCAAGTATCCTAATGAATAATGAGCCTAGTATAATTTTCACTGTTGTAACTAATATGCCAGCCATCCTTGTCATGGATTAGAGTTAATTATTTTTAGATTCTAGCTAGCTTATTTGTTAACAATGTCTTTCATGAAGTATTTAACTTAGGTTCTTAGAGGCCTCAGAGGCACTACTCGCTAGAAATTTGAGATCCTCCCAATTTATTATAAAACTCCAAAGCTCCTTCTTTGATTGCATTGGATAACAGAACTGGTTCCTTTTGCTGTATAGGAGGTAAAGGAGCTTAAAATGTCTTCGATTTTATCAGCAAAAAACAAAAAAAAACAACACCAGGAATTATAACCTCTCATTTACAAAGTATATAGGACACAGAGCTGTAGGTTGCCCCAGGGCTGCTGCAGCTGATTATGGAGTTGTACTGAGGACTGGTAATCAGTTGAATTGTGTCCTCCAAAAAGATCTTGAAGTCTTGTGTGGGGGGACTTCCATCCTAACCCCCCAGTAACTATGAATGTGACCTTGTCTGTAAAGAGGTTTTTGCAGACAATTAAGATGAAGTCATTATAGAGCAGGCACTAATCCAGTATTATTGATGGCCTTATAAAAGGGAAATTTGGACACAAATATAATCATGTAAAAAAAGAAGAGGATGTAAAGACATGGAGAGAATACCACATATAAGCCAAGGATGCCTTAGGCTAGAGGCTACCTGGTAGGTAAAGCTCTTTTCCTGCTAGGTAAAGCTAGTAGGGTTAGGGTTAGGGTTAGGAAAAGCTCTTTTCCTGCTAGGAAAGAGGCATGGAACAGATTCTCTCTCACTGCCCTCAGAAGAAACCAACACTGCCAGCTTGACCACAGACTTCTAGCCTCCAGAACTGTTAGATTATACATTTCTGTCATTTCAGCCAACCAGTTTGTGGTACTTTGTTGTGGTGGCCCCAGGAAACGAATACAGGAACCTTTACCTAATCTTGGCAAGCAGTTATGGCTTCTTGCCAAACCAAACATCCATGGGACTACATCCTCACAGAGGTAGCAACTTCTTCTGAAGGACACCTGTTAGCAGCCTAAACTTTCCTCTAAGAAACCCAGCCTACTCTTGTCTCACACTGCTGAAGGCAGCTACTGCTATGGTCTGAATGTTTATTTTCCCCCAAATTCTGTATGTTGAAACCTGATGGTCAATGTGATGATGTTGGAGTTTGGGCCTTTGGGACGTAATTGAGTCATGAGGGTGCTGAATGGGATTAGTGCTTCCTATAAATGAGGCCCCAAAGTCGCCTGGCCTCTTTCATCTTCTGATGATGCAGTCAGTTGGTGCCATCTGTGAATCTGGAGGCAGTCCCTCACCAGCCACCAAATCTGCTAGTGCCTTGCTTTTGGATTCTCCAGCCTCCACAACTGTGAGAAATAAAATTTCTGTTGTTTATAAGCTACCCATTCTATTGTATTTTGCTATAGCAGCCTGATACCGTTTGGCTCTATCCCTACGCACATCTTACCTTGAATTGTAGCTCCCATAATCCCCATGTGTCTTGGGAGGGACCCGGTGGGAGGTAATTGAACCATGGGGGTGGGTTTTTCCCATGTTGTTCTTGTGATAGTGAAAGTCTCATGAGACCTGACAGTTAAATAAAGGGCAGTTCCCCTACATATGCTCTCTTGTCTGCTGTTATGTAAGATATGCCTTTGCCCCTCCTTCACCTCCTGCCATGACAGTGAGGCCTTCTCAGCCATGTGGAACTGTGAGTCCATTAAGCCTCTTTTTCTTTATAAATTACCCAGTCTTGGGTATGTCTTTATTAGCACCGTGAGAATGGACTGATACAGTAAATTGGTACCAGTAGAGTGGGTTATTGCTATTAAGATATCTGAAAATGTGGAAGTGACTTTGGAACTGGGTAACAGGCAGAGGTTGGAACAGTCTGGAGGGCTCAGAAGAAGACAGGAAGATGTGGGAAAGTTTGGAGCTTTCTAGAGACTTGTTGAATGGTTTTGACCAAAAAGTCCAGGCCGAGGAGGTCTCAGATGGAGATGAGGAACTTACTGGGAACTGGAGCAAAGGTGATTCTAGCTATGCTTTAGCAAAGAGACTGGTGGCATTTTGCCCCTGCCCTAAAGATCTGTGGAACTTTGGACTTGAGAGAGATGATTTAGGTTATCTGGCAAAAGAAACTTCTAGATGGTAAAGCATTCAAGAAGAAGCAGAACATAAAAGTTTGGAAGATTTGTGCTCACTTCAGCAGCACATATACAAAAAAAAAAAAAAAATTGGAAGATTTGTAGCCTGACGATGCAATAGAAAAGAAAGACCCATTTTTCGGGGGGAGAAATTCAGGCCTGCTGCCGAAATGCGCATAGGTAAGGAGGAGCCAAATGCTGATCATCAAGACAATGGGGAAAATGTCTCCAGGGCGTGTCAGAGACCTTCATGGCAGCCCCCCCCATCACAGGCCCAGAGGCCTAGAAGGGAAAAATAGCTCCCTGGGCCAGGTCCAGGCACCCCCTGCTGTGTCCAGCCTAGGGACTTGGTGCCCTGCATCCCAGCTGCTTTATTTAGCTCCAACCGTGGCTAAAGGGGGCCAAGATGCAGCTCGGGCCATGCATTCAGAGGGTGCAAACCCCAAGCCTTGGCAGCTTCCATGTGGTGTTGAGCCTGCAGGTGCACAGAAATCAAGAATCGAGATTTGGGAACCTCCTTCTAGATTTCAGAGGATGTATGGAAATGCCTGGATGTCCAGGCAGAAGTTTTACCATGGTGGCAGGGCCCTCATGGAGAGCCTCTGCTAGGGCAGTGCTGAATGGAAATGTGGGGTTGGACACCACACACAGAGTTCCCACTGGGGCACTGCCTAATGGAGCTGTGAGAAGAAGGCCCACTGGGGCACTGCCTAATGGAGCCATTAGAAGAGCTGTGAGAAGGGGGCTGTCAGAATGGTAGATTCACCAACAGCTTGTACCATGTGCCTGGAAAAGCCACAGGCAGTCAATGCCAGCTCATGAAAGCAACCAGGAGGCCGGGGGCGGGGTGGGGGCAGCTATACCCTGAAAAGCCACAGGGACGTAGCTGCTCAAGACCGTGGGAACCCACCTCTTGCATCAGCATGACTTGGATGTGAGATGTGGAGTCAAAGAAGGTCATTTTGTAGCTTTAAGATTTGACTGCCCTGCTGGATTTTGGACTTGCATGGGGCCTGTAGCCCCTTTGTTTTGACCAATTTCTCCCATTTGGAATGGCTGTATTTACCCAATGGCTGTACTCTAGTTGTATCTAGGAAGTAACTAGCTTGCTTTTGATTTTACAGGCTCATAGGTGGAAGGGATTTGCCTTGTCTCAGATGAGACTTTGGAATGTGGGCTTTTGAGTTAATGCTGGAATGAGTTGAGACTTTGGGGTACTGTTGGGAAGGCATGGTTGGTTTTGAAATGTGAGGACATGATATGTGGGAGGGGCCGGGGCAGAATGATATGGTTTGGCTGTGTTCCCACCCAAATCTCATCTTGAATTGTAGCTCCCATAATCCTCATGTGTCATGGGAGGGACCTGGTGTGAGGTAATTGAATCATGGGGGCAGGTCTTCCCCATGCTATTCTCATGATAGTGAATACGTCTCATGAGATGGTTTCATAAAGGGCAGTTACCCTTCACACACTCTGTTGCCTGCCTCCATGTAAGATGTGCCTTTGCTCCTTCTCCGCCTTCTGCCATGATTGTGAGGCCTCCCCAGCCATGTGGAACTGTAAGTCCATTAAGCCTCTTTTTCTTTATAAATTACCCAGTCTCGGGTATGTCCTTATTAGCAGCATGAGAATGGACTAATAGCCCAAACAAAGACAGCTAACATGGTTTTAACGTGTCTGACTGATGGAGGTATAACGAAACCAACTCATTGTGTTATTAGTATACTTGAGGAAGATCTTAGGCACACAGCCAGTACAGGTAAATTAAAATCCTCAACATTAACTTGGAAGTTTTTATTTGTAGGAATCAGTACTGGCCTCAAAACCATTTTTATAGCAGATTCTGTATATCAAAGCCACCAAATTTCGTAGTCTTTCTTAAAATACCACTCACTTTTCTCTCCTACTTAAAAATTGGATGCATTTTTCTTCTCATTTTAGGGGTGTGAGGGGGGATGGAGTGTCATCAGATGGTAAGTGGCTTATGATCAAGAGAAATGATACCAGTGAAAATCTGTCAGAGTTTTCCTTCAGTCATATTGTCTTTAGTTGCAGGTGTTTGAGTGAGAGAAGAAATAACTATCAAAGACCAAAGAGCTTATCTTCAATTTTATTGTTGGGAATCTACAATTGCAAAGTGGTTCAAAGTCATTTCTTACACCACTGCACAATACACACACACGTTTAGGAAACTTAAAAAAAGTTCTTTAAAAGAGTCTAATAAGATTTACCCTATTTTACTGGCCAAGTGTAAAAAGTAAACCCTAAATGTACCTTTCTCTAATTTTCCTTGTACAATCTTATTGACATTTTTTATAGCTAATCCATATATGCATAGAACTGAGGCTATTATTTTGCTGCAACAACTTTTATAAAAAGGTTATGAAGTTTAAAAGTATATTTTGTATCAAGAGTACTTAATATTTGTAAACACTAAGAAACAAACATACTTCCTATCAAAACCTCCAGCTGCCATTTGCACACTATTTTTAAGGTGAAGCCTCCCGTTTCTTGAATTACTTATGCAGAGCTGAGCAGGCTCATATGGTTCCACTCCCACCTTAAGTATTTGTTCTTTGGGCCTAAGTCATTTCATCAGCATGGGTATTTTCTGACCACCCACTCAGAGGGTCCCACTTTCCAGCAGAAGTTCTCATATCTGGACTTAAGAATGATTTACAGGCTGGGCACGGTGGCTCAAGCCTGTAATCCCAGCACTTTGGGAGGCTGAGGCAGGCGGATCACGAGGTCAGGAGATCGAGACCATCCTGGCTAACATGGTGAAAACCCGTCTCTACTAAAAATACAAAAAATTAGCCGGGCGTGTTGGCGGGCGCCTGTAGTCCCAGCTACTCGGGAGGCTGAGGCAGGAGAATGGCGTGAACCCGGGAGGCGGAGCTTGCAGTGAGCCGAGATGGCGCCACTGCACTCCAGCCTGGGCAACAGAGCGAGACTCTGTCTCAAAAAAAAAAAAAAGAATGATTTACAGTGACTGTTCAGATTTGGAGGCAGAGCAACTTAAAAAATGAATACCTCTTCCTAAAGTCATTTATTTTCTTCAAGAACTCTGGATGTTCCATAACTAGATGTGTGGTATGAGTAGAATGAATGCAGTGCTGGCATCTTGCTGGAGAGGGAAAAGTGCAGGTTTAGAATTACAGCTTATCTTAGAAGGTTCTCTTCTCATGATACCTTTATATTAGGAGAAGAAAGAGGACAGAGGAAGAGCTGATGAAATCTCATAAAATAACAGCTAATGCCATGTGTTGGGCACTATGCTTAACAAATATCTGTTTAACATGTGTAAATGCTCTTTAGCTCTTGCTTTTCTATAGTATAAAACAGTCCTGGTGTCCTGTTCTTCCCTTTCCTTTCTCTCCTGTCCTTTGACTGTCTTTTGCAGCCTCTGGCCTTTCTCATTATCTACTACAGCTTGCTACCTGACTCATCAAAGGCACATGGGTATTGCAAGAGAGGATGGTATCCTGTGTTTATACCATTAAACTTGCTATTATAACAGGAGCTATAAAGTGAAAAAATAGAGACAAGAAATAAAGCAGAGATTTGTCATCCATGAGCTTGGGGCTATTGATAATTATGAAGAGAGGAAATATTAAATATCATTCTGAACAGTAACTTGATATAGTTGAGAATGCTGGACTTGAGTTCAGAAGACCTAGGTCTAGGTCTTGGATCTGTCAGCGTTAGCTGTATGGTCAAGTCAACCCTTTCTGAGCTTCAGTTTTTTTTCATCTGACAGGTGGGAAAAACATCTCTCTTTCCTACCAAAAGTAAGTTGTGGATATCAAATGAGACAATGTGCTTAAAACTTCCTTGTGAATGATAAAATTTTATGTAAACATAAGCTGTTTGATGGATTAGAAATGGATATGAAGAAGAAAAATATGGTTTAAAATTGTTAGTAAAATTTTATTAAAATTTGGACACGTAAACTATAGTTGGCTTTCTCCTTATAGGGCCCTATGTTAATTTTTTTCTAACTCACTAGCTTGCTGACCCTGAGTAATCATGTCAGTCTCTTCATTTTATAATGCTCTAACCTTCAGATTCTAGGAGCCTGTAAAGATGGTTTTTGCTGTCACAAAGCCAGGTCCTAAAAGGCAGATTTGAATCTCACTTGAAAAAATGCAGTTTCACACATTAAATGCAAGGAGAATTTTTGGCTATTGGTATAAAACAAAGATCACTGCCCAAAATGAAAGAAATATTAAAGAAAAGCTTCCATGGCAGTGACTTCCTGTGGAAAACTTGATCCGACCTTCAACTGCTGGATAAATTACTTTCATTTTTGAGATATATGTAGAAACCACGTTGATATCTTGGTCACCTAGAAAAACATATACATTCTTTTAACTACAGAAAAGGTAATTATCAATCAACAGTAAGGTAGTCCTTTGTAATTATAAAAGGGAAGCTATTTCATAAGCAGGGGTAAAGCGTCACAGAAGACAAGAATGCTAGTGATCATAAGTACAAAGAATTTGATTGCTTTTTCATGCTCCAGATGTAAAATGTGTCTGTTGTTCAATATTGGGTAATTGGGGGAAGTAGAGTTGCCTCAGCTCTGAGATGACTCTAGAAAGAGGTCATTGACATCATAGCCTTTGAACCACTCCAGAACAAGGGCATTAGGGAACTGGGTCAAGAGCAATTAGTTGAAAGATAAAACTGGCTTCCTTTTGCTTGCCTGCCCTATAATTATTTTCACATAATTGATGATGGGACTTAGGGGGATTTCCTTTACCAAAGAGAGGAGAGGATAAATGCTAATTGCCTATAGCTACAACAAACCCGTGGGAACCTAACAGAATTTTATTTTAAAAATATCACCCCAGTATTTAAGAACCCTTCTCTCTTCAGTGGTTTTCACTTCTGGGTGTACACTAGAATCACAGAAAAAGAGTTTAGCCCCAATCCAATTAACTTAGAATCTCTTAAGAGCTGTGGCCGAGCCATTGGTATTTAGTTTAAAATGCTCCTGAAGTGATTCTAATGTATAACCAGTGTTGAGAACCCTTAGGTCCAGGGCTTCCTTAGCCTTCTGCATGAGCTCCTCTCTCTAAAATCCTTCAGTCTAGGCTTGAGTGGTGGACAGCTGATGGCCATCAGCCTCTTTGTCTCATGGGGCTTTTATGCCTGCCCTTCCATCTTCTGTCACGGAAGGGACAGAAGAAGCCAGCACCTTTCCTCCCAGGAAGGGCTGCCTCCTTTGGTCTGGTCCTGCCCTCCACCCTCCTTGGAATAAGTAGCTAAAATGACAGGTCCAGCATGATAAGACTGAGGAAGATCCTGGTGGAACTTCCCAGAGATGCCAAGAAACTGCTTGTGTGTCTTGCAAGCATGCTGGTCTCTGCCCTAGGAAGAGGAAGGGGAAGTGTGTTCTATGTCAGTGGTCTGTATGCACATAATGTGACTCTCAACAGAATTTCTAAAAGTGAGGCTGGCATATAATGTCCCTCAATGCTGCCAGAAATACCAACTGACATCAAGTATGGTTATTCCTATGATTTGTACCACCAACCCACTGTACTGAAAGGGCAGTGCTTACCCCTTCCACTTCTACCTGACTGATTCACACAGAAAGCTTCTTCAAGAAAGAAAATTTAAATGATTTAATGTGATGGTTTTCCATATCCTAAAATTCCAGAGGTGTGATTTTTCTGTAAATGCAAAACTCATTTACATTTCACAATTTAAATAGCTGCTTAGATGTAGTTAAAAGGATTTTAAAACATTTTTGATTTACAAATGTTTTCTCTCTGGGGTTGGATGAAGGCATGTGTGTGCTCGGGGAGTGACAGGGTACATGATCCTCTGCTGTGCTGTGCTGCTGCTTTCCAACAAGCAAAGCAGGAGGGAGTCAGCAATACAGGGAGTCACTTTGCCCTCCTGGCACCACTAGAAGCTCCCTTTCTTGGCCCAATTTTGTTGTTCTTTAGAGAAAGGAAGAGACAGTCATGCTTACCAGAGTCATGTCTTAATAATTCATCTTTTATCATCTGGAACCCATCTCCACCATTGGCCAGGAAGTTTGGGAGGATCACCTTATATACCTCGTCCATTTTGAGAGGGTCATAACTGGGCACTCGACACTTGGTGCAAAGAACATCTAATTTGACTACTCTGTCTCCAGGTTTTCGGGAAAGATCATATACCACATGGATTCCTAGAAAAGAAATGAGTCTGTTTCCACCAGATCCAAAGGGAGATTTCTGTTTCCTAAGGAATTTTGGCCAAACTCTAGAATTGGGGCATGGGGTTGTGGTTTTTCCTTTAGTTTAAACCTGAGTGAAATTTTATCAAGAGAATTGTGACATTACAGCCACCCTTTATTCTTGAGTCCTTCCAGGACATACGAGAACCACTGGAAGGAAAACCAGCTCTGGACCAGAATGGGCAAAGGGTGACTCTACATGGAGAAACCACGTCTTTTTCTGTTTTTCCCTTAAAATGCTGAATTGGCTTACTAAATTGATTCAATGGCCTTAGAAAGTGAGAAACAGATCAGAGGCACAGAGCATTTTACAATTTTGAAGACCATTAAATGGTGGTCATTTGGGATTGGGTGACTTTCACAAGGCATAGAGCTATGCAGTGCTTTGCTAGAGCATCAAAAAACTGCTTTTCCCTCAACTCCCTTCTGGGAAAATGGAGGATGTTTGGGTTGCCCCATAGGCAGTAGGATAGGGCCCCACTGCCTTCTGTAGCCCTTCAATCTCAACAGCAATGTGTTCTGCAGAGGAGAACTCAGCAAAGCAATTCTATCAATCAAGCGGGACCACAACCTAAGGTTAAAAAAATGAGGCCAGATTATGGTTTCCAGGTAAAATAAGATTGCTTTTAAAGGATTAATTCACTGGACTGTGGAATTATTAACAAAAGTGTTTCAGAAGTCCTTGGCAATTTAGGAAGCATTTATTTCCGTTCAACTTTCACTGCAGCCCATGAGATAAACAGGAAAGGTTTTCTCCCTGTGCGCAGAGGGGTTGAGAACTTGCCCCAGGTCACATGGGATTAGAACCAGGTGTGTCTAGAATCAGGTGTGTCTGTGCAGTAGGCTGTTCCTTCCAGGAATCATCCTGGTTAATACAGATTGGACAGCATTCCTGTAAATCTTGGCATGGTTCTGGGCAACGATGAGTAGAACAGAGGAGAGGATTTAAAACATATATATATTGAATGCTTAAATAACTAAGATTTTATTAGAAACTAGACCTCAAAGCAGCTGACCTGCTTAGAGGGCCCACCTGATGTCCAAATCAGACTTGGCAGATACTGCTTATTGCCAGGGCTTTGGGGCTTTGACCCCAACCTAATCTCAGTGGCTCTGAGAGTCCACAGCCATTAAAGGATAAGGTATTGGTTTTGGGTGGGGAAAAATCCAAACCAACTTGACCACAAGAATTTTGGTGAAGGGGAAGCTGAGCCAACCAGCAGGAAATGCCATGTCACTTTAGATGGGCCAGCCCTACAGGATGGGTGACTTACCGCCCACCTGCAGGAACTCTCCGGTGGACTGGCCATAGCGGTGCACGCTGTGCTCAAAGGCCTTCTTCAGGGTGGAACCTTTTAACTGGACCAGGTCAAATGTGCCTCCAAAGGGCAATACAGCAGCCAGGTTCTCCCAGGTAATTGTGCCTGAGGGTAGTCACAGATGAGGCAAGAAGGAAAATAACTTGAGAAAATGCTTACACCATGACCAGTTTCCCTCAGTGCTGGGGGAAGAAATGAGGGGGACATGGGGAGGCTTATAGAGCATCATCAGCTATGTCTAAGTGGTTCCTGACACTGAGGGAGGGAATGAGTTTAGGAGGCCTCTGGCCCTGCACTCCATCACTGGGCAAGATGGCGGGAGCTCACAAATGGCTGTGCCTCAGTTCACCATGCTCAGTCTTAGATCTGCTAGCTTGGGGCTGGATCTCCAGTAGTTTGTTTTGCATTGTTCCGTTCCTCCAGACAATGTGTCCCTGCAACCTCTCCCTGTTGTCTGACAATGGGATGCGTTTGGGGCCTTATACTGATACTGACTGGTTTTCACAGTAAATCAGGGAGGGCTACAAGAGTGTCTTGAGTATTTGTGTAGTTGATTTGTTTTGCCATATGATATAATCTTGGATATCTGTAAATATACTAAGGTAACATTTTAATCCAGTGGTATGTCTTTTGCAGGACAGAAGATTGGTGATTTTGTCTCTTTTTCAGATGCCAAGGTGGCGACTGTTGTTATTTTGCATAAATCAGAAACAACTAGTATAGCTTTGTAAGTCAGAAATTCAGACCAAGTTTGAGTTCCACTAACCTTACCTGCAGCTTCTGTGTGTGAATACATATAAGAACACACAAGCTTGTGTGTGTCCTTCGGGCTAGATTTTAGACCTTAATAATGGCTAACCCTAAGTTAAAGGACTGACATTCTGGTACATGGCTGGCGGCAGAGATGAACTGAGGCTGAACGTGGGTGTGTTCAGGGCAAGAACCACAGCAGAAAAGGAGATCAGAGAGAGAACATGACACACTGAGGAGCTGGGCCTGGGAGCATACCATTGTTGCGCTCATCAATGGGCGACCGGATACCACCTCCATTTAAAATGCACATAGATACATGGTTCCAGAACATTTCATCCGCATGTCTGAGGTTGTTGTTAATCTGCAACAGTAGCACAGATTTACACTAGTTACTCTGGTTCTTCTTCCTTAGGATCAGCTTCAGGAATCTGGTTAGCTCTAGTGAGGAAATAAAGGTACTTTTCACCTGCTGCTGTGTTCCCAGGGATCTCTCAACTATAATTAGAACTAATTTTATGCTCCCAGAAGTAAAAATATACTGTTACCAGTCCATGTCAAACTCTTAGTTCCCCCTCCTAAAAATCCCATACTGTCAGGCCAGGTGGCCTTAGCAAAATGGTCTCCCGGTTGTAGCCCTGGTGTCGGGACTGGGCCTCCCATGCAAGGTGGCCTGCAAAGCCACTCCTGCACAGGCTTCTCCAGGGCAAGCTATGCACTCTTCCTGATTCTGAGGGCTTGGCCCTAGAGCCTGCTCAACACCAGACCTCATGCCAAAGAGAACCTGGCCTCCATGTCTGTGTCTCCAGCTGATTCCCAAGTTGGCAGTTTTGGAAAGACAGAGACCGCCTTTTGAAACTGGGGAGAATCACATCCATTCTTTTATTTTACAAAATATATGTTTAGTTATATGAAATAAAATGAATATATTCTCATTTAGGAGAAAAAAAGCAAAAAAAAAAAAAAAAAAAAAAAGGCCAGGCATGGTGGCTCACACCTGTAAATCCCAGCATTTTGGGAGGCTGTGGCAGGTGGACCACCTAAGGTCAGGAGTTCGAGACCAGCCTAGCCAACATGGTGAAACCCCGTCTCTACTAAAAATACAAAAATTAGCTGGGCATGGTAGTGGACACCTCTAATCCCAGCTACTTGGGAGGCTGAAGCAGGAGAATCGCTTGAACCCGAGGGACGGAGTTTGCAGTGAGCTGAGATCATGGCACTGCACTACAGCATGGACGACAGAGCAAGACTCCATCTCAAAAAATAAATAAATAAATAAAATAAAAAGCAAAAGCTCTCCTTTGTTCTAGCCGCTTTAACAGAGTGGGTAACACTGTCAAGAGCCTGGGTTGTTTCCCTCCAGACTTCTCTTAACATTTATATACCAGCTTCTCCTTAACTACTTCTCTGGCACTGACCGCATGATGCCGAGGAGACACCATGAGTCTGGTCTTGGCATGAGCATGATTGTTGTCATTTAACATGGCAAACATTTATTGAGTGCAGTTGTATCCTGGGCACTGGGCAATGCATGCCAAGCACTGACAGAAATGACTTCCCTGGGTGCAGGCTGTGAGCCCATGGAAGTGGTAGTCCGACACAGGAGACCTTGGCTCAGTAAGTCCCCCAGAGAGCTACCATGGCCATTCTGCCTGGAGACAAGTAGATGGTCTTGTTCTTCATAGCTGATCTTGCTCAGCCATAGGACTTGTTATTACCATTAAAACTGTGTGTTGTCTTTCTGTGCCTGTGAAAGAGGTTCCTGTCACACAAGGCCAAGGTTCTGTGGAGTCAAGTGAACAGATGAGGGAAAAACAGTCTGGCCAAGTGGGATCCAAGCAGATATGCTTTTATCTATTATGTTGATATCTCCAGGGTAGCAGAGTTTGTGCATTTGCATCATCTTACAAAAGGAAAGCAACATCCAAAATTCAGACATCTAAGAACACTTTAAAATAAAGGTTTTAGTTCTTGTAAAGCAATATGTTGGTGGTTACCTGATCTCCTTCCAGCACCTTAAGAAGGTTCTGAGTATGAAGCTACATCAGGCTTTTGTTTAGGCACTAGTGTTTTATTTATTTTTCATATTTATTTAATTTTAGAGTCTCGCTCTGTTGCCCAGGCTGGAGTGCAATGGTGCAATTATAGCTCACTGCAGCCTCCTGGGCTCAAGCCATCCTCCCACCTAGGCCTCCCGAGTAGCTGGGACTATAGGGACATGCCACCACCCTGGCTAAAAATGTTTTGAAATCCCTCATTCTGTAGCTATCAGTCTATCCCTTCTCACATCCTTCCTTACTCTTCCCTCTTCATTTCCTTCCTCCCTAGCATATATCCACTCCTGCTGATGACTTACCATTGCATCACAAATCAGATTGCCCATGTTGCATTCTCTAAAGCGGCACGATTGAGAGGAGCCATCCAGATAGACAATTGTTTTCCCCAGTTCCTGGGTAGAATAATTATCCAATTTTATCCTCCATTTGTTAATGTCTGCTTTTATGCCTGGATCTAAAAGAAAGAAAAGAAGTTAGCCTACAATTAAAGCAAATCTCACACTGGGCTAAATTCTGGAAAAGGAATGAAACATCATCTATCTTACTTGCTGTGAGAACATATTTCTTTACCATATTTGTGTGCATTTTGGTTTTGACCATGAAATTTCCTTAGGAACTTCTATTTTGTTTCCTGGTCATAAGACCTGGAATGCATCTTAATTTAAGAATATTATGAACATCTACCAACTCATCACATCTGTATGAGCTACCCATTGGCCCACCTGGGACAGCATTAGCGGTGGCGGTAGGAGCTCTGAAAGGCCCAGGGGCAGTTATAAAAGGCCTGCTGAGGTGCAGCTGGGCTATTGCTGTCAGCGTGGTCCTGGGCCCCTTACCCATCTGGCTACTGAGAGGCCTGTGTTGTGACTACAGGCTCTCCTGGGTGCTGTGCACCTCACCTTCCTGACGTGATCATAGTCAACAGAAAAGGGAAGGTGAGAGACAAGCACAGGATTGTGTTCTGTATACATATGAAAATCAATGATATAAAAATGTATTTTTACTCTGAGGCTCAGACATAAAAATAAGGTACTCCCTCATTTGATAAAGAAACTGAGGCTCATGAGATTGGGCAACTTGCCCAAGGCACACTGCCTCTAGTTGGGGGGCCAGGACTTGAGCCCTGCTCTGCCCAATTTGAACCCCTTTAGTTCAGTTATCTCTCCTGTAAACACAAGCTGAGAGTGGCTTTTGCATGTCAGGATCAAGATTTTAAAAGGCAGAGGAAGCAGTGATGTATGGAATCCGATGCTGAGAAGACTTGAAGAAGCAAGTGGGGCTTTTGGCATTTGGGTGTGTTTTAAATCTATCCATGAAGAGGGCAAACTCAAGGAAGAAGCTAAATTCTTCAACAGTATTATAGTCTTTTCCTGAAACATTAAAGGAAAAAAATGGGAAGGAGGAAAATATCCAGCCATCTAAATTTTAGATTGGTGGAACATTCCCCTGAACTTCACTTACCTTCAGGAATGCTGCTGTTTAGAAGAATGGGATTTCCATGGGAAGAGATGACATTTCCTCTTTCATCAAACTCGATCTTCAGATAGCCTAAGTATTTGCCAAAAGCATAGGCCTGGACTACAGGAACCTTCCGCCCATCATCAGAAGTGACTATGAATGGGTACTTCCCAGCAGGCACCTCTTTGGAAGGTGGATTGCCTGAAATAAAAGAGCCACAGCTGATCAAGTCAGCCCTTGTACATACATGGCTGGCTGTAGGCCAGCAGGCCACTGGCTGGATGACAGAGTTCTAAATTGATGATTTGCCATCTGTTGCTCTACATAGTTAGTCTTTCAGAGCCCTCTCTGGGCATTTGCCCATTTCCGAATGCCCTTTTGGTACATGAATCCTACCATTCTCAACTCAGCAGTCATTTACAAGCTCTTCCTAAGACCCGGGCATTGTGCTTGTGCTGTGGGGCACACAAAGATGGAACGCTGCGAAGAGTATCCTCCAGGCCCACTGTGGCTCCATTCTTACTAGCCAGGTGGATTAGCCAAGCCACTTTACCATACTGTAGTTCAGTTTCCTTGCCTATAAAGTGGGTGAAACGCATTTTAAATGAAATCCATTTTAAACAATCCCTATTTTACAGGGCAGTTGAGAGGATTAAATATCTAAACTCCCTAGCTGGGTGCCTGGCACATTGTAGGTGCTCAATAAATATACAATAAGAGTGTATTTTTTCCCTTATAAGGGAATAGCAATCTCTAGAAACTCCAGACATGTACTTCAGAGCTTAAAATCTTTAGTAGAAGATGCAGAGATGACAAAGAGCTGTTCTTGGGGTTTGCTGCTAAATTTTGCATCCCTTCAGGTGTCTTTTAGAAGAGCCACATTCACCCTGAGGGCCAACAAGCATGCACACTCCTGACCCCAGCCAGCCCTCACACTGGTCAGGTTCTGCAGGCCTCTGTCTCAAAGGGGAGGTGTGGGAGCTGCTCATCACCCAGAGGCTAGGAGGCCCACCACTGCCTGGAGTAGTGGAGAGTATGCAGGAGGGTGGAGAGTGTCGCCATACAGGGAGCAGGCACCCTAGCCTTTAATCACTTAGCACATTTAAGTTCCTTAACTGTGGACCTGCTTCAGGCACTCTGTGGCTTATATCTTACCTCCAAGGAGACAATGGCACAGTTCAGCTGTTTCAAATTAGAGACTATGGGACAGATTCATTTGACCCCATTACTGTTTCTATCATCTCCCTCATCATACCCATGGCTAGTCGTTCCTATTAAATATTTACAGAGGGTCCAGAGAACTTCAGCACATGTTGGTTACACACATGGACCTGTTACGAGAATCAGCCATGAGCCAGGCCCTGGGCTTAATCTCATTTAGTCCTCCAAGCTTCCCATGGGGCAGGTCCTCTATTATCTGTACTCTGCGGACAAGAAAATTGATTGTCATAGACAGAGTACCCACGGTCACACATCTGGTATGTGATGAGGGTTGGGAGGAGGCAGACTGAAAACCCAGGCTGTGAGGTACTGGAGCTTATGTTTTCTCCACTACCCACAAGCCTACCGTGTATTTTTTTTTTCCTAAAGTCTGCAAGCTGGTTGTGAAAGGCCACTTAACAAATCAAATGCAAACCCAGGATTTGCATGTTTGTGTCCCAAGCTCTTTCTGGGCTTCTCTTTTCACATAAGACAAGCTGGGTAACATGTTATGAAGAACCCAATCCTGCCATGCTCCTATGCCAAGAGCAGCCCCCCTTTCAGCTCAATAACCACAGGGCAGAAGCACTGCAAATACCGACGCTTCACAAGCAGGAAATAGTTGTTGCCAATATTAATGTCCAATTTTCTTGCTCTCATTGGGGAAAAAAAAGAAAAAGGTCTTGGAACTTTACTTTTACAGAAGCACCCAACTTGAGATCCAGAGAAAGCCTTTGCTCCATCTCCATCTGTAGTGGATGCAGATGTTGTCTGTGACAGTGGCAGACAACGTGATGAATAGAAGACCAGCATGGAAGGTTAACATCCTACTCAGCCTCATTCTGCTATGTGCTGGTCCTCCTCCGGGCAAGCCTGGTGCCTGGTTTTTACTTCAGGGGACCAGGTGGTTATGGCAGCCTCTGTCAGTTCCTCTGATTACAGATGCTTGGGCGGTGCAATTCCCCAAATGTCCACAAGGTGGCGGAGAACGCCCCTCCCAGGGAGAGAAAGCACTAGTTGCAGATATCAGGAGTCTGTCAGTTTCCTGGAAACCGAAGAGCTAGGCAAGCCTGATCTTTTTTTTGGCCTTTATCTTTCTGCCTTCTGTAGAAATATCTGAGCTTAAAAAGAATGTAAAAGTTAGGAATCCAGTAATCCGGTCAGATGCCTCAGCATGCACTATGCAAATAGGAGCCAGCAATCTCAGCTCCAGAAAATATTCATTCATTTGGAAAGACCTCCACGATCCTCTTGTCGTTGGCATATTAAATGGGCTTAATCAGGAACAATAAGGAAGATGCTAACCATGCAGCGGGGGCGATAGCTGGTCTAGTTTGGCTAATCTCTGCCTCCTCCACAGCTGAGCGCTTTCTGCTCCCCTTCAACTCGGCAGTCCCAGGAAACCACTGACACAGAAACCAGTCCAGGGCTTCACATTTTCCCACCATTCCATGCTGTTCAGCTGAAGATGTTCGTGCCCAGAATATTTTTTCCACAAAGAGCTACACATCTGTCTTTAGAAACCTGACTTGTCATCTTGGCAGGAAAGAAGATGTTCACCAGAACTCTGTTCCAGTCATCTAGCCAAGAATTCATTCAGGAACCAAACCCAACGGGGCTATGGAGTTGTGGACTGACATCTGGAGTTTATAAAGTCTGCATTTCCCAGCATGGAGTGGGTGCTTGAAGGAACTTCAAAGGACTATGTCCTGGGAGCCAAGGAATGCGGTGAACCTAAGTGTGGGTCTGGACAATTGCCCTTCTCGTGTCACATGGTAATAGACAGAAGTGCCAGGGAGCAGCCTTTTCTTTCCCTTTCTCTCTCTATTTTTTTCTTTCTTCCACCTTCCCTCCCTCCCTCTTTTCCTTTTTTCCCTCCTTCCTTCCTCTTTTTTCTTTCTTTCTTTCAACAGGGCCTCATTCTGTTGCCCAGGCTAGAGTTCAGTGGTCTCCAGTTCCTGGGCTCAAGCAGTCCTCTCACCTTGGCCTCCAAAAGTGCTGGGTTTATAGGCATGAGCCACCCACCTGGCCTGATGTGGTTTTCAATGGACTGAAGTATAAAATGTTGTAAGGCAGTCCATGCTATGATTTTAACACAAGAACTGGTTTAAGAATTCCTGAATTGGGACCACATAAGAGGACTGGATAAAAAGGATTGGTAATTAGGTTATTTCAAATGATTGCTTCTAAGGGACTTGACTCTTTCTTTTAAATTACTTAGAAGTGCACACTCCCTGGATGCTCCTTTTATCTGTCTACTTCTCTACACTTCCTCAAGCAAGCTAGTCTTGACCACTACTGTCTTGTGCCTAGGTTACTGTGACAGCTTCCTAGTCTCTGTAGTTCTCTTCTATGCTTCTTTCTATTCCAGTCTCCACACAGCAGCCTGAGTGATCTTTCTAAAACATAAATATGATCATGCACTTCCTGTTTTTAGATATTTCAAAAACATTAACAGTTTTAACATGAATATCCTAACCTATAAGACCTGCATGATGTGGCCCTTTCTTATCATGCCAGCTTCATCTAGAACATTCAGTCTGCCCTTCAGCATTCTTAGCATCTTCTCATTCCTAGACCACACGCACGTGCCCAGGAACCTTATGGAGTAAAGAGCTTCTGAAGCCAGAGGGCTACATGTGAATTAGTTACATCTTTTTACTTCTTCTTTATTCATCTGTAAAGTGGAAAAAAAGTAAAATCACCTACCTTACAGAGTTATTGTGGGGATTAAAGAAGTTAATGCAGCAAGTGAAGCCTGACTCGACTCAAGGGAAATGCTTAATAAAGATTAACAGTGATTATTGACCATGGTAACTCCTGGACATCTTTCTGATCTTCGCCCTAATGTTAGTCCATCAGGGAAACGCTCACTGATGATCCTCTAGACTTGGCCAAATCCTCCTTTTATATGCTCTCACAGCATCTTGTACTTTTCCTTTCATACTATGCTTTGTAATTATATATAATATGATTTATTTGCATAATTATATATTTTTTAAAAATCCGATCAGGGCCAGTATCTCTTTCAAGACATTTAGTTCCATGAGGGCAGGGGCAGCTGTGTCTCTAGGATTTGCCTAGCATGTGGTAGGTGCTAGATAAATGTTTGTTGAATGACAACTTAAGGAGTTTAGCAAACACCTTTCTATGGATCATACATGATTATGATGCTTTCCCTGTGGTGGAATCTTGTAGAAGCCAGCAATGCCTGAGTGCCAGCCCTCTACCCCAGGTCCCCTCAATTCAATGTCCTCAACTATGCAGCTGGGTGGGAGCTAGTGAAGAGGAACCTGAACTGGGAGTTGGGATACAGAAGAATGGGTTTTGCTACTAGCTCAGTTTCAGTCTGGTTTCTGGACCATGGGAGAGACATTTAGTCCCTGGGGCCTAATTTTATTTTCTAAATTTGTAAAACCAAAGATTTGATTAGTGGTTTAAATCAATAGTTTTTTTTTTTTTTAAGCTATTAGTATCTTTAACACACAAGAAATCCTTTGTGGCAAGGCAAGCCAATAAAGCAGGAAAGCTGAGTTCCTCAAGCTGTACACCGGTAGAGCTGGAACCCAAGACTAGGTTCCTGCCACCAGAGCCCCTCAGAGCACAGCACAGAAACTTCTGGCCTAGAAGTCCCCTGCACCCAGTCCCTCCAGCTGTCCAGTCAGGCCCGGCTGCTGTCTCTGCTTCTGCTAGCCTAGGAGCACCTTCAGGTGACCAGGACAGAGCACGCTCTCCGGTCATCACAGCCCATTCAAGAGGTGTCCAGCAACCAGAGGAGCAACCACTGTCTCTTCAGTCATCTGTACCAAACCATAATGCACAAGCTGTCATATCAACTTTAGGGAATTTGAGGGGTCAGACACTGTTATCTATGCCCAGACTATGTCACTCTGCACATGCTTCAATTTACTGCTCAAATTCTTGCCTCTGGCCTTTCAGTGATGACCCAGGAAGTCTAAAAGAGATTATGCATCTTCTGGTAGTATCCAGAGTGGGCACAAAGCCCTCATGAAATGCAATCCAGGTTATCTGCTTATACCCAAGCCTGACAGGCTGGGCAAAGCAGGGAACCCTGTAGGTAGAGAACAGTTCACCACACATTTAGTCACTCATTCAACAGATCTTCACAGAGCTCCAGTGAGTGCCCAGTGTTTTGGATCTCCACCGCCTAGCAGGACCAGGCCCATGGTCTGGTGCATCACCTTTTGGAATGGCTGCTCCATGAATACAGAGTAGGGAAAGCGAGCAAATACTTAGCTTTCTGCCAGCCTCTTCTCTTCACATGGAATCTGGCCATCTCCATGGCTCAGCATCATTCCAGATATTAGGATTCCTATTCACTTCTTACATTATAGAACAGGCTTCTATACAGCAATGTTTAAAAATAAGAAAACAAAAATCATCAAAACACAGCTACCTTCTGGTTCTATCCCTATGGCCTATTAAAATGCAGTGGCCAAAAGAATGGGGTGGAGAGAGAGAGAGATTAATTTTCATCTTGGCATGCCCGTGTAGTTCCATTACTGGTGTTCTTTTCAGAAGTAACGACTTTATTTCTTGAGATTAAAAAGGAGGTAACTGTGACCATACATTGATATACTCCTTATATATACGCATTTGGCCAGAGGTCTTCCTACAATGGTCGTCTACTGCTGTGTGAAAGGCTGTGTGTAGTTGGTGAGTGGTCTGAATGACCAGTTCCCTTGAGTCATTCCTTCCCATCATGCTGGTGCACAATGCAGTGTGGAGTACTTCAGATAAAGCTTAGAACCTGGAGGTCATCTGGAATGGACGGCCAAAGCTCTGGTTCCAAATCATGACAGAGTACTTGGAGAGTGTCTTACAGATGAGCAGTCATGAATTCCTAGCCATAAATGTTTCTTGGCCTGGGGGAAACATATACTGAGGACAAGAGAAATGAGTGAAGAATACCTAGGCTGCTTGGGTTAAACCACTGCATTCCTGGTTTCTTATCGTTTAAAAGTAAGAAGATACATTTAGTCATTTTGTGAATGTAGCTTAGATTCTCAAATTTAGGATATCTTTTTTTTATTTAACAAAAATATGTATTACAGTTCAAGTTTAGAATTAGTGGTTAATTTGATAGGGTTTAGAGGGACTTTAAAAATTTGTTATAAAAATAAAACTAGCATTACAGAATATTTGGCAAATGCAGAAGAAAAAAATTATTCATAGTCCTACCGCCTTATGACCAATATAATTTCTGTGAATTAATATGTATGAGAAGCAAGGAGGGGAAATTGGTGTTGGAATACATTTTAAGGAGAAACCATTTTGTTCAGTGAAATACCTGTATTAGAGTTCTTCAGATAGGATATATCCTACTGGTTTCTATTTCTCTAGCTCTCTCTCTCTTTCTCTCTCTCAATACTATATATATAGAGAGAGATAATACATGAGCAGAACTGGGCCCTAGAACATAGTAGGGCTAAGATAAATATGTCAGTTCTCTAATATTCTCTCTCTCTCTCTATATATATAATATATATATTTAACAGATCAAATATGTCTAATATAGACATATTTATATGTTCTGTTCATATATTATCTCACTTAATCTCCACAACTCTCTAAGGTAGCCCTCTCACTGTCACCATTTTAAAAAAAGAAAGCTGATGCTCAGAGTGGTTGAGTAACTTGTCCAAAGTCAGACAGCTAGTGGTGGCTAAGCCTGAGAGGAAACCAGTTCTTCGAGTTTAAAGCACTTTCCAAAACCCCATGCCACTTCTCAGTGAAAGCTGGAGAAATGAGATCCTTTGCAGAAGACCATCAAGCAGAAAAGTTAAGGAAACACAAACTTCAGTCCTGGTAAGAGATTCGTATCTATGAGTGGGCTTAAGACTTCACAGTAGCTGGCCATCACCTTTCCTTATAATTCAACCCTGCCAAATGACCTTGGACTGCCATTTGTTCTGTAGTCATTCTTTTTAGATTTTGGTTTTGGATAGTCTCACTTCATCCTGGAAAGCAGTTTCATGAGACAGCTAAAATGGATCAGTGTTATGTGGCTGCAAAAATTACAAACCAGAAGGCTCTGGCTTTGCTCTATAAAGGAAGCAGGTGCTCAGGCTGGGCCATGGCCAGAAGTTTACTGAAAGGACCCAAGTGGGTGACCACCAGTACAAATAAGTCCTTGTGCTTACCACATTCAAAAAGACCAGGAAAGCAAAGTCCTTTTTTTTTTTTTTTTTTGAGACAAGGTCTGTCTGTCACACAGGCTGGAGTGCAGTGGCGTAATCATAGCTCACTGCAGCCTCAAACTCCTGGGCTCAAGTGATGCTACTGCCTCAGCCTCCCAAAGCACTGGAATTGCAAACACTGGGATTGCCAACATGCCCAACCACACTCAGTCAGTAAATTATCTTTGAAGCTACCACCCACACCTCTGCCCCTTGGTTGATTCTCCCACATCACTTAATAAACACAGATGTCAGCAGTTCTTATCAAATGCCCAAAGGAAGTGGCTCTTTGTTGAGGCGTGTTTCCCTGTCTTGTGAATGTTGTAAGTAATAAGATTGTTTTCTTGTTCTAAAAGGCAAGATTATCTCAACTGCAAGGATGAAAATTAATGGAGAGATGAATAATGATTGTAAACACCAACAACAGTCTCCCACCCTCTTTACTTATTCTTATTACAGCAGGGATGCAGCCATCCCATCAGACTATGCACCAGCCTGATGGCAGCATGAAGAAAACGCAGCAGGTGCTTGTAGTCTGTTTTAGTTATAATTACATTGCAAGCTCCATTTGTTTTAAGAGCAAAATTCTGTGGTCATTAAAATTATTTCTTTAGATACATGAAAAGTTTTGAATTTTATATTCAATATGTGTGCCTAAATCCAGAAGCAATGGAAATTAGGTACTTAATTAAAAAAAACTGATCAATCAAATAAAGAAATCTTACTTTTTAAAGAAGTGGCACTTGTTAACATTCATTTAACAATACTGGACACCTGCCTTCCATGTGTCAGCCTCGACACAGTCAAGGGTGTAACGGACACTTCCAGGCTAGCAAGGAGAGAAGTGAAGCCTGCTGGACTGGGAGGGAAAGAGGAATTCAAAAGACTTGAGGTTTCATAAGGCTGAAGGTGAGCTCTAAAAAAATAAGGGAGTGAGAAAGATTTATGGATAGGAGGCCTGTGATAAGAGAGTTGGAGAGTGGAGGCAGGGAAATACTAGGTAGAAAAGAGTGGGGTCCCTGGCAATGGCTCCACCCTCAAGCCTGGACCCATGGCCCAAAGTGGGAACTTTATATCCCCGTTTTGCTGCCTGAATGTTGCCTTTTCCAAAATCACCCTGGCCCGCCCTGCTCCCCATCCTGTCCCCATAAAACCCCCAGGATCCACTGGCAGTGGAATGGCAGAGAAGGAGAGAAGAGAAGAAGAAGTTTGACACTGGTGAAAAGCAGCTTGACTTCAGAGGGATGGCTTGACATGGTAGGACCTTGGAGAAGAGTTCAGCCAGGGATGGCCTAACTCCAGGGGGAGACACCTTCCCACTCCCTCCCCTTTCCAGCTCCCCGTCCCACTGGGAGCCATTTTCATCAGCAATAAAATTCTCCACATTCACCATCTTCAATTTGTTCGTGCAAGCTGATTCTTCCTGGATGCTGAACAAGAGTTCAGGATACAGAGGGCTGTCACATTGAGCTGTTAAACACTTAAGCTGTCCACAGAGAGCAAAGCTAAAAGAGCACACTGTAACACATGCCCTCTGGGGCTCCAGGGGTCACAGATACTCACCTAGATGCTGCCACGGAGCCGCACAGAGTTCTACTCCTTCCAGCACCCAGAAGCACTTGTGCCACCCTCTGAACCCACTCACCTATGTGCTCTCCCTCCCGTGAGGAGTTGAGAGCTGCAGGATGAGTAAACAAGACAACCCCTTCATGAGTCTCACGAAGGGGTCAAGGGAACTATCCCATTTCAGTTTTGGACACGGAGAAATGCTGGAGATAATCAAGCCTCAGCCTGTGGCCCCAGAAGTGAAGTTGCTGAAATGGAGTGGAGGTGTCAGTCACTGGGTTGAGGAGATCAAGGGACTCTGAACTTTGGGTATTAGATCAACTACCCACATGGACACTCTGCCAGGTGAAGGCAGGAGCTGGAGTGGAGAAGAAGACAGGAAATTAGGTGCTAAATTCTCAGTGATGTGGGACATTGCTTGGAGGTGATTAGATGAGAATGATAAGATGGGGGACAGGTGGTCTGAGCCTCAAAGGAGTTAGAGGAATAATTAAGTTCATATCAGTAGCCTAACGAAAGTATGAGGTATTCTACCAAATTTTTTTTTTATTTCCCCAAATCCTGAAAAGTAAGCTTTCAGGCTCTGTGTATGGATGACTTTCTAGATAACAGGATGTTAGAATGGGAGGGATAACAGAATTAACAATTCGAATCCCTTTAACTTGCGGCTATAGAAACTGGTGCTTATATTCACCCAAGGCCACAGCTAGCCAGGTTGATTTGCGGAATCCAAAACTCAGTTAAAATATTGGGAGGCAAACAGAGAAACAGCATTTTTGGAGTCCCTTCAAGGACAGCACAGAGAATAGAGTCCCCTGGTGTACCTGCTGCAGGTTTCAAACTGCGCTCATTTTACTACTTTTTTCTCTAAAGGAAGCAACATGGACCAGTTCGTGACTCTAGGATTTAATTTCTTTAGAGAAAGCATTTGCATTTTAGCTCTTATCTTTGTAACTTTATCATTTCGTAAGCCTCGTAGAGGGAAGTTCCCTTCTCTTCACTCTGATGTTAGACTGGTCAGCCAATGCTAGGGTTAGCTGCATATGCACGGTACTTGGAAAGGAAAGGAACCGGAATAACTTCCAACATTTGGAAGGGATCCATTCATGCACTGTTTTAGTCATGCCTTATTTGAAGCTGAGTTTTAAAAAAATATGAGCAAGCTACAATACAATAAAATTAATGTAATGGGTGGTAACCAGCATTTAAAAAATCAAATAACAGAACAGAAAATATGAGGGTGCAATTCATGAGCTTTGGAAAGGTTTTCTTCCATGTGTGTTTGTATATTGGATACTGTGTGTGCAGAAATGGTTCTCAGTAAGATTTAAAATTCCAAGGGATGCATTATTTTAACTGTATTTTTATTAACTAATCATATTTATCAGATTCATTATTTTAATGTCATTCTAACTCCATAAAATTTTTCAGCAGAGTTGTTTTCTTAAGGCCAGGAAAGTTTATTTAAACAGACAAATATGCCTCATCCCTATTGTGTCCTGGAATTACCTTCAATGTTTTTGTTGTTGTTGCTGTTGTTGAGACAGGGTTTCACTCTGTCACTCAGACTGCAGTTCAGTGGAGCCATCATAGCTCATTGCATCCTCAACCTCCCGATTCCAGTAATTCTCCCACCTCGGCCTCCTGAGTAGGTGGGACTACAGGCATATGCCCCTATACTTGGCTAATTTTTAAAAAATTTTTTGTAGATATGGGATCTCCCTATCTTGCCCAGGCTGGTCTCGAACTCCTGGGCTCAAGTAATTCTTCTGCCTCAGCCTCCCAAAATTCTGGGATTATAGGCATGAGCTGCTGTGCCCAGACACCTTTAATTGTTAAGTTCGCTCATCAAAACGGTGAGTATGAAAAGTGAAGATTTTCATCAGAACAAGTTTAATCTTGGTAAGCAATCATGAAACGTGAAGCAATCATGAAATGACTGAGTCTTAGTTATCTCAGTTTTCTCAGAGACTGTAATTATTTACTTCAAGATTTACAGATAAGCAAACTCTAATTTTTATCCTCAAATCTTTCTTTCATCCAGTCCTTCATCATTAACTAAATTTATCTACTTAGCAAAGGCTCATACAGTTGGCTATCTCTATCTGTGGGTTTGCATTGTTAGATTCAGCCAACCATGAACAAAAAATATTTTCTAAAAAAGGATGGTTTTATCTGTACTGAACATATAAAGATATCTTTTCTTGTCTTTGCTCCCTAAACAATACAGTATAACAACTATTTACATATCATTTACATTGTATCAAGTATTATAAGTAATCTAGAGATGACTTAAAGTATATGCGAGGATGTGCACAGGTCATATGCAAATGCTACACCATTTATATAAGGGACTTGAGCAACCATGGATTTTGGTATCCACGGGGAGTCCTAGAACCAATCCCCCACAGATACTAAGGCATGACTGTACTGTTATGGGAACAAAGGACAGGCTACAGAAATAATGGGAAGCTGGGCATGGTCTCCCAATCTTTTCAGGTCTATCAGGGCACACTCATTGACGGACACATACCACAGGCTATGAATGACTAATTGTTGCTGTAAGACAGCATTGATTAAGATGGTGTAAAGAAAAGTCAAGGGGAACACAGGAATGTTCACATCTGAATGAAGGGATGAAACTCCTTTGAGTGTTCATGCATTATTTTGGTCATGTCCCATTTAAAGCTGAGTTTTTAGAAACATGGATTAGCTATAGTACAAGAAAATCAATTTAACGAGTGGTAACTGGCATTAAATGAATAAAACAGTAAAACAGAAAAGTCGGGGTGCATTCCATGTGCTTTGTGAAAGTTTTCTTTCACTTGTATGTGTGTGTGCTTTTGCGCATTTGTATGTGAATGCACACACACATATATGTTTGTGTGTTTTGGCTCCCTGTCTAAAATGTTCTTACTACGGGTCACAGTTTAAACATTTTGAAACCATTATTCTAAAGGAAGAAGCGGGAGGAGACATATCTAGCTCCCACTGTGTGTCCAAGAGTGCTGACACTGCCTCAGAGAAAAGCTAAGGTTTGGGTTTTCACAGGTCTTATCCAGTGAGCCAGCACATAACTAAAATAAGAACAGCTAACATACTAGGCCCTGTGCTAAGGCCATTTACCCATACATTCATTACACATATTAAGTCACAGTGACCCTTTGCAATAGGTACTCTTGTTACCACCTTCATTCCACAGATGAGGGTAATCAGGCATTGAAAGGACCCCACCATTAGTGGTAGAGTCAGAAGGACTTCATTGAATCTTCACCCCTACCCAGTGCTTCCCAATGACCTGATCCAGTTATTTCCTAGTCTTGGCTCTCTTAGTTCATTTAACCCTCATGGAGTTGTTGAAGCTGTTTGATTGCAAGTTATCCATGCCAATAATGTCCAGTGCTAGTTGTCATCCTCATCACATTTATGGATTGTCTGCTATGTGCCTGGGGCTGTTCTCGACATCTTATATACATCTTTTCCCATGGAACAATATTTATCATTCTTAAGAGTAACGTAAGTGCCTAATCTATTTTAGTCTTATCTGTCAAAAAAAAAAAAAAAAAAGCCCTACTACTGGCCATAACCCATAAATTGATTTCACAACCTCTCAGTTTAACTCGGTTTAAAATTATTCCTTAGCCTGTGTTTACCAAGAAGTAAAATATCTGTGAAGGAATTTAATTAGCACACATTCATAATGGTATTTTCTTAAGTGAAGGCCAACTTTAGTTTGTGAGTTATGATTTTGACTGACATGTTTTTATAAGCAGGCAACCTCTATGACACTGCATACCAGAATATAGCTATTTATAGTTTATAAACTGCTCTCACATATTTGTACATCTCATATAATTTTCACAGTAACGTGGAACTTTGAGCATGATCATCCCCTATTTTGAAGCTAAGCTAGCAGATTCAGAGATGCTAAGTGACCTGCTCATTCAAGTGAATTAGGAATGGGGACTTTTGACTCAATATTGTGTTTCTTTCCTTTTTCTAATTTATATCTTGCTTTCTGATTGCAAAAGTAACATGCATTCATTATTTGAAAATACTCCAAAGTACTAGAAAGAAAATAAAAATTATTTTCTTAGTGATAATCCCTTTTAATGTTTTTGGGTATTTCCTTCTTATTGTTTGGGGTATTTTGAGTTTTGCTTTTATCAAAATAGCATGGTCTTTGACAGTCCACATAAGGATGGTAGAAGCAGGAGCCTCTTCAAGGGGAGGGCTGTTCCCACGCCAAAACCTTCCTTGCGAATGCTGATAGACAGAAGAACTGTTTACCAGTCTCTTCTTCCTTTCCTTGGGCATACTTCAAAGATCTATGCAGTGCAAGGTGGGGGAAGTGGGAAAGGTGGAACCAGATTCAAAAGTTTTGGGACATTATAGGTTTAAAGTGGAAAAATCATAAAAGAGTTATTCTAATGAAAACTACTTAACACCAATCTGAGAGAGAAAAAAAGAGAGTGGTGGGGGTAGTCAGGTAGTGGGTAGGAAGAGTGCATGCTCTCCTGAGGACCCAGGGTCATGTGGCTTCCAGGATACTTATATTCCTAGTCTGCAGCAGAGTTAGGACTCACACTCAGAGTTCCAGCTTCTGCTACCTGTGCAACCTACAAATCAAATCCACCTTGAGTTATAAAGGCCCTTATTTACATTATTTTGTTTATGCTTAAAGTTTTTATATGACATGGTGCTTTTTGATAAGAATCTATCATAAATGACTTGGTTGGGGCTCAATAGTCTTTTTGTTTTACATATGTATGGTATATATATGTTTTATACATATTTTATTTCATATATTTATCACATACATAAATATATGGAATTGACTTATCATGAAACCAATAAATTCTTAGTAATGTTTGTAAGATTTACACATGTTCCCATTTAATGTATATTACATATATATTATAAATCATATAATATACATTACATATTAAATAGTAAAAAGAATGATAAGTTACAAAGGCAAAAGAGACAAAGTACTTATCTGGACATCCTGGCCTGTGCAATCCTTTTGAAACAATTACCTGTGTAAAGAAATGTGTTGGAGTGTCCTCCCACCACGACGTCCACACCCCTCACTTTCTGAGCGATGAGTTTATCCATTTCAAAACCCGAATGTCCCAGTGCAATAATTTTGTTCACATTTAGAGTTTTTAACTTATCTACTTCAGGTTGTAATGCAGTGATTTCATCTTCAAACACTAAATTTGTCCCTAAGGAACAAAATAAATAAAATGGATATTTATAACAATTTTTATTATATTACTTATTATACATATTAACATGCAGAGGTTAAACACCTTAATTTACTAAAGCTCAAGAGTCAGTAAAACCAAAACATATTTATTCATTAAATACAAAACCCCTAAGAAGTAAATAAAATTTCAAAGCAATATCCTCGTTACATTCACTTTATGTTGTATTAGTTTAAGGTTGTGGATATTGTTTTGCTTGAACTTGGTTGCAAACTGTGAGGAGGCTTCAGATATTGTTTTATATATTTGTACATCTCAACTTCTACAATACCAATGCAGAAAATGCCTGAGCACGTAAGCATGATATACAAAACAGTATTAGCAACTCCAAGATGTTGGTTGGAAACTTGGGATAATCAGTGTTCAAACTTAAAACTGTCAGGAAGTACTCCTTGAATGCCTATTTTAACACGGCAGTTGATAACTTTGTCTTGTTCTCTTTAATGCCAGCAGGCCAGGCACAGTGGCTCACGCTTGTAATCTCAGTACTTTGGGAGGCTGCAGCAGGCAGATCCCTTGATGCCAGGAGTTTGAGACCAGCCCAGGCAAAATGGCGAAACCCTGTCTCTACTAAAAATACAAAAATTAGTCAGGCGTGGAAGCAAATGCCAGGTACTTGAGAGGCTGAGGCAAGAGAATGTCTTGAACCTGCCAGATGGAGGCTGAAATGAACCGAGACCATACCACTGCACTCCAGCCTGGGCAACAAGAGCGAGACTCTGCCTCAAAAAATATATAAATAAATAAATAATGCCAGCATTAGAGCATTATTGATCTCTGTGTTAATCATGGGGGCCTCATCTAAATGTTGCTGGCACTGGGATTGTGTACGTTCTTCTCTGGGTGCTTATTACTGCACATAGTGGTAACAAATGATAGCCTTTTGTTATCAATAGTCAAGCATGGCTCTCACTGTGCAACCCAGGTGCTCTGTGTGTGGCAAGGCAACTGGTTCTTCCAACTGGCTCTGTAGCCACACTTGAGCAAGCTTTGAGGTTTTATGGCTATCACTGGCATGAAGATGACTGCAAATACAGACATGCTGCCCTGAAGTCATGTCTGGTACTCTATGACTAGGGAGTCCTCCAGTAGATCCAGACTCTCTTATGCTGATTTCTAAGAACTAACACTAAACAAGGGGAGGAGGGTGGGAGAATGACGTCTCATTAAAAGCTTTCAAAATGCAGGAGCCTGCAAACTCCAGTTTGAAAAGTACTAACCCAAAGAGTAACAAGACTTATTAGAAATGCATCCCTTGTTCCACTGTGATGTTTAGGAATGTCTGTGTGCTTCAGCAGGGGAACTCCTGAATCCTTAACATTAACCAACTCCACAAGTGCAAATTATCATGGAAGATAATTCATGGCTGACATCACAGCCAGGGACGCCCCAGAATGACAACCTAATAATTAGCAGATCACAGATGTGTTGGACTGGCAAGGTTGTCAGTAACTCATAGGCAATGTTGAAAAATCAAGAGTTGTAGTTTTGCCACCGTTGTCTATCATGAGAACATCAAGGACAATCTGCTTCCTGTTGGTTGCCCCAAGAAGCCCAGGGCTCCCCGTTGACCCTCAGTGCTATGTTGCCTTCTATGTGAGCCTTTCCTTGAGCATCTCTTTGAAACAACAAGGTGCACCTTCCCCCATGCTGCACTTGCCATTCCCCTCCTGCTTAATTCTTCTCCACGGCCTTACCACCTTCTGACCCACCAAACCATTTACTCATTTATTGATTCCCCCACTGAATATGTAAGCTTCAGTGGGCAACTTTTTTTTTTTTTTTTGGTCAGTATCCCTGGTGCCTAAAACAGTGTCTGGCACACAGACAGGTACCCAGGAGAATGACTGAATGTCGAGAGTATGCTACCATCTTTTGCTTAAAGTATGGCTGCCAAGAAGGAAAAAAAAAATCAGAGAAATGCCTCTGAGGACAAAGGAATGTATTCCTCTATTATATCAGAACCTCACAGGACCAGGCATCCCATATATACAAAGCACGGGTTATATTTCAAGATGTCATGAGGAGAGTTGTATTACAGGTATTTCATGATCTAGCTAAAATAAATTAGATTAAATGTGCTAGAAATACAAGTTATACCCCTGTGGGTGCCCAGGCCACTAGGACTGGGAGAATTGGGCTTGATTAGGGTCAAAGAACTGTAGGAAGAACCCACACCAGGCTGCTGGGCCTGTAGTCTTGGAAGAAGCAGTGCTCCTGGAAACATTCTATTCCACCCCATCCCTTTCCCCCCACACTGGGCCCTGCAAAATGCAGCCCTCTCTTCCAGCAGCTGCTGGAAACAGCAATGTCACTTTGGATCCCCTCTCTGTTACAGCCTGGTAAAGGGCTGTTCAGAGTCCCAGCTGGGGCAGTTTGATTTCTGGAGCTGCTGTGCCTTTCCACCAAGACCTGCACCTCCTACCTCCTTATGGGTGCCTTGTAAAAAAGAGACAATGCTTTCCTCCAAATCTAGCCCTACAATCTAGCCCTGACCCAAATTTCTAGCTTTTCCTAGTCAGAACCCATGCTCCAGGAAATGGAACTAGCTGCTGTTCTGTGACTGTGGCCCCTATACCTTCCTGCTCTCATGTATTCATCCCAGCAATGCTTCCTGAGGACTTATCATATGCCAGGCACTGTGCACAGTCCATTGGGCAATAGTGAGACAGCAGAGGTTGCTGCCCCCATGGAGCCTGCATCCTAGCATGTGACTCTGACCTCACTTCTGGAATGTCCTGTGCCCCAGGGATGTTTTACACAGCTCTCAAGGGGACCAAGGAGGTTCTTCAGCAAGTAAACCTGACCCCAGGGTGGGGTTGGGGGGTTCTTTAGCAAGTCCTCTCACTCTTCTCACTGACCATTCCAGCCCCAGCCGCTCCACCCTGCCTCCGTCTCTGCCTCTATGCCAGCTGCAGGACCCGCTTGCTGCTCTCAGTAAACACAGCTGACTTTTCTGTTGTTGTTTCCAATGGCCTGGACTTATTTATTTTATAATAACAACAACAATAAATATATATTTTTGAATTGTCAGTTATATGTCCTTTATCAGTTAGTTCTTAATGAAAACTCATGTTTCTAGACAACCCTAGCTACTAGTTTCCCTTTTTTTCTTCAAATATGGAAACACATTTAATTTGGATAATTTAAAGAAAATGTCATTTTTGTTCTCATTGCCAAAGTATTTCAAAAAGTGTTCTTATAAAGTGCCTCAAAATAGTTTCTTGAAGGGTCTTAAGATTATATATGTGTGTGTGTCTTATATGTATGTATGTGTATGTGCCAATTATGTATGTGTGTGTCTTAAGATTATATATATTATATGTACATATGTGTATATATGTCTATAAATGTATATACATACACTTATATATGTCCGTATATATCATAAGACCACTATATATATTTCCCAGAAAGTCAGATACAAGAATGTCATTAAAACGAGATGAATAATGAAAAGCGAGAAAGGTGAGTTAGCTGGACATGTAATAATCATCCTAGAAAAGGAACAATAAGGTAAATTGAGGTAAAACCCTGGCTCTGGGCTCATGGCTCCACAGGAGAAGGGCAGTGAGTTTTGAGGCTCTCATTCTCTAGTAAATGAATCTGTACTGTTTAGCACTGGCTATAAATTGTCTCCTCTTCCCATTTTGAAAGCACTGAATTAGACAAAGATACTGTTTTTGTCAACAAAGAAGTTCACTGAGCAGAGGAGGACATCTCTTTAAGAAGTATCTTGGAACAACAGCATAGAATTTACCAGATTGCTTTTATCAGTGTTATTCTAGTGCACTATTTACCCAGTTGTTCCTACTTTTATCTACAGTCCATAAATATAATGCCAAGCTGTGATTTAGGGCATCTGTTTTCAAGCATTGAGTGCTATAAAAGTAGAAAATACCTGGATTTGAGAGATAAGGGGTTTCTTTGGAAGTGTATCCAACGATTCCCACAACTTCATCACCAACAGGAAGAACTTTATATGGCAAATAAAGTCCTGATATTTGAGATGCTAGTGGCCCCTTTGCTTTAATGTTTGCACTCAGAATTGGAAATTTGGCCTCTTTGAGGAGTGGCTCGATTAGTCCTTCTACACCATTATCAAATTCATGATTTCCCAGTGCCTAGATAAAACAGAAAAGAGAAAAAGAATTACGTACTTTAAAAACATAACATTAGTCCAGTATTTCCCCAAACTGACTAAGCTCTATGAGATCTATTCCATGATTTTGTGTCCTCCTCACCTGGGTCAGGCCCAGGAACATTCAGATCATCATATTGGTTGAGAATTGCTACCCAGGTGTCACACCACCTAATAAAGGTGGTTTGCCAGTGTGCATATGCAACACCTGGAGAGCTGGCCAGGGTCCACTGTCCCACCATCTCAGATCGGGGGCAGGTTCGAATGTTCACATTTACCAGCCTCTGCCCAATTTTTCCCTGTTGCTTTTCTCTCATAAACCCACATTTCAGACCCCATGATTCAAGCCACGATCTGCTGGTGAGAATGATTAACATCAGCAGGACTTTAGCAAAAGGCAACCTGAAATGTACGGTTGGCGGAGACCAAAGGCCTCCTTCCTCATTTCATCGCCTCGGTCATCATTCACATAGGTTCCCACAATTGCTTCTTCCCAAGCACTCCTGTGGTCCTCTAATTCTTCGGGGAAGATGAAGATCCTCAATAGCAGGCAGGAGCTAGCGTCTCCATGTGTTCCAGTGTGGCTCTGGCTTCCTTCTCCAGTCAGCTCTGGGCACCCTTTGCTCCAGTCCCAGCAGTTTCACATCTGGGGAAGAACTCCATGGTGAAATGATTACGTGACCTTCAGCGGGTTCTGAACCTGCTCCCAGCTCAGGGCTTCAGGGGGAGCAGGGATGGTGACAAGCAATCCTTTTTTCCCACCTTCTTATCTCTCTCCCATTCCTCACTGGTTGAGGAGTGGCTGCTGGGTACAAAACTACCCGTTGTCTGTCATTGTGCAGCTCCCCGTAGTGAGTTGGGGGTTGGGGGGGAGTGGGGGGAATCCATGCAGAGGCCCCACTGACAAAGCATGACATGTCAGCTGGCTTCCCAGAAAACCTTCCTCTCCTTCCTCCATTGGCCTCCGGGATACACCCATCTCCTCTGGCCCCCTACCTACCTGCTCTGTCTGCCAAGGCTGGTTTGCTAACTTAGTACTTAAACCAGCAAATCTCAGACTTTCTAAATACCACATCCAGTTTCGTTTCACTTTGCGGGTCATCTAGGAACAGGCATGAAGTGCTGGCTGGTGACCTGTCCATTTAAATGAGGGCCCTGTGCACTCTCTTACAGCCTCACCCTCTTCCTTCCTTGCTCATTCCACACTCTGTAATGGCATGTTAGCAGGGTCTTTCTTTTATATCAGTCTCCTGACTATATAAGTGCTCCTGGGCCACCAGGCCCTGCCACCTCTCCTGCTCAGTGCTGTCCCCCTCCTTGGCACGCAGGCATTCACTGAGTACCTGTGCCTCCAAGGGTTGTGTATACATCCTCATGTGAATGTGTTTATGCAGAGAAAGCAGCACAATGTGTTTACATTCCTACATATTTGTCTCCCCTATTAAATTCAGAATTTCTAAATTTGCCTTTTCCCCCATCTCTCATGATCTACTCATTTTTACCTCTTCCTGTTATCTAATTAACTTTCCTCTTAAAAGCTGATCTGGTCTTACAGGTTCTTGCAGGCTTGGGTAATTGTTATTTTTTCCTTCTATTCTTAGAATGTTATGATTTTTTTTCCTATGGTGAAATAAGTCTCCCTTGTTATAGTACAATAACTTTCTTGCTTAACTATAAACTTATTTTGTTGTTAATGAATGCTTCTACAGTTCTTCAAGAAAGACTTATCCAACTTGTTAGCCACCTTGCAGTTTAACAGCAACATTATATTCCTAGCACTTGGCAATAACTGAAGTTATAGTTTTCATTGATTTGTTTGGTGCCTTCTCCACCTCCCCATCCTAACTTGAGCCTATTCCTCCTGAAAGTAGTGACTTTGACTGTCTTTTCACCTCTCTTGCCCCATGGGGAGAGGAGCCCCTGATTCATGGTGCTCAATGTGGTGGGATGGACTGAGTAAATGATCTCATTCCTACTCATACCTTCAACTGTAAACTGAAAATCTCCAGCCCTGACTTTTCTCCTGACGTCTAGATCTGTATGTCAACTGCCATGTGTCATTTCCTCCCAATGTCTCAAAAGTGCCCCAAGCTTACCAGGCTCAAAGCCCCTTCCCTGTGACTCACAGTCTTGGCCCAAGATGCCAGTCAATAAAGCCAGAAACCCTGGTACGGTGGAGTCCCGCCCTCTCCCCTCTCCCTCACCATCACTTCCTCTGGCATCCCTCTCCCTTAAATGCTCCAGTTTCCATCCACCTATTGTTACTGCCTTAGTGTGCTCCTGGACTACCACAGCCTCCTAACTGGGTTTCCAGCTATTCTCGTTTCTTCCGCTAAACCATTCTTTATATTGCTGCCAGAAAAATTTTTCTCAAATGCAAACCTGACCTTGGCACTCTCCACCTTAGGTCTCTACAGAGGCACAGCCTTTATGATAGAAGTAAACACCCTAAGCAGGGTCCATGGGGCTCTGAGGGATCTGGTTTTGCCTTCCCCTCCAGCCTCATTCCTGACACCCACCACATAAAGTGTGACGAAACAAGGCAGGAGTAGCTCCCTCCCAGGCTCCTCCCGCTCCTCAGCAGTGACCCAGGGCACATCTCAGAACCGCAGTTTCCTCTGGAAGGGCAGTGAATGAATAAAATAAAAACAGTTAAGGAAACGAGTCAGCATTGAGTCAGCACTTGCCACATGCCAGCGTCATGGAAAGTGAGTTTGTATAGAGTACAGAAAATCTGATTTCATGCTGTGAGAGTGGTACTCTTACTGCACTCATTTTACTGATGAGAAAATCTGAGATCTAGAGAAGTTAAACAAATTGTTGAAGATCACACAATTTGTAAGTGGGAGCTGGGACTAGAACCACTTCGGTTTGATTCCAAAGTTCTTAACCTCTGTGTTTGGCTGTACGTTTGCATAAAGCCTAGCCCACACAAAGCACTAAAAAAAAAAAAAAAAAAAAAAAAAAATTCCTAACTACTTGCACAGCAAATGTATCCCTTGCACTACCACAGTGCAAGTAGTTAGTACTACCACGGCAGGGATTCACTGTTGAATGAATAAATGAATGAATGAAAGAATTACTAACAAGTTTCTTTCTTCTATACATAGCTAACTTTTCCACAGAAATTAATGCAGACAAATTCCTTTGTAAATACTTATTTTCTTTAGAAACTTGTATTTTCATCTGACTTCCTTCTACTAGTTTTTCTTCTATTGCACTTACGAGAACTCAGTGATTCCTAAGCTCTTCAGGATCATGCTACTCACCTCAGTACACCAAGTTCCCACCACACCGAGGCATACTTTAGGCACTCAAAAAATCTTGTAAATACATTGATCTAGTTTATTCATTTCTGTTATTTTTGATTAATAACATGAAAACATCTCAGGAAAAGACGCCCAAGAGAAGAACATAGAGCAGTGAAATACAGGGGATCGTAACAGAGCAGATAATCTTATTCCACCTTTTTTGGTCCTCTCTGAACGTTCCCATGTAACTTTCCTTATGTGTTCCTGTACATTTTTTGTAGCTAAACTGTTACTTGCCACTTATTGTTTAACCATCAGTTTAGGTATGTGATTTCCATGACCCTAAATCATATCTTTTTTTATTTGTATAAATGTATGGGGTACCTAAATCATGTTCTGATGCTCTTTCTCTCTTGTTCTGTTGCTTTCCAAACATTTCATTACTAAGATTGAGCTCATTCATTCACGAACTCTATTCCTTCACTAATTCTAGCCCTATGACATCTTGTATATGTTTATTAAAAACACTAAACTTCACCAAATGCACTTTTCTGTAATTTAAGAGAGCAAAGCCCAGCAAAATGATCTTCAGTATCTCCAACAGCAAAATCATAGAAATATAATGTGAGCATCTGGCCCACCCCCAGCTCCTCACCCCCACCACTTTCTTTATGTAGGAGAAAGCCTAAAACACTATTTTTAAAAAAAGAATTGATGATCTTATATGAAAGAAACTTTCCACACTCACACAGAACAATTAACAAACTCTCAAAAAATTGTTTCATTCACAAACAAGTGCCAGTAAGGTATTAGTAGAAATATAAAGGTAATTCATAAATTAAAACACAGAAATGAAAACAAAAAAACCTGGGCAATTGCCCAGAGAGGGCTACTGGAGTGCCAGGCTGTGAATTGTGAAGCTGTTGGCTAAGCTTTTCACCTGTTTCCAAGCAACTTGTTTTCTCACTTTACAATGAAGACATTGCGTAACTACTTTTTACCAAGTTTGTTTCAAATCCTGACTTCTGAAAAGTTTTAATGGTTCACACACCAAATCATACCAAAATGGAGCCCATTTAAAAGAAGCAGGATGAGTGAGTAGTTTTATTAATCATTCAGTAATCATCTGCTGGGCACTGGTGCCAGAGCTCACCTGGTGTCACAGAGAACATAGGGTCAATCTGATGTGTGAACAGACAGCCACAATGGACAGATGGTTAGAGACATGTGTGCAAGGTACAGCTGATACACCAGAGACAGACGTCTGCAGTAGAGGTGTTGTGGAGAGACCTCAAAGATGTCACACCTTGAACTGTGTCATAAGTAGCTCATGGCATCCGGGTGATTTGGTGCTCCTGGAACTGAGGGCACCTGAAAATCTGGCAGAAAAAAAATGATGCTGCTAAGAGCATCGCTGGGAGATCAAGGAGGGTCTGCATTGTGTCCAAGGAATCAGGGCTTTCATTTTGAGGGAAGTGGGAAGCCTTGAAGAGAAAGTAGGGCTGGAGGCAGTCTGGGGGTGCTTGGAAAGCTCAGTCTGGCAGCCTGCAGTGAATGGATGGGAGCTGCATGAGCCTGGTGGTGAAGAGACTGGCAAGAAGACACCTCTCCCGCAGGGGAGAGATGACACGGCAAGTGGGGCAGTGGGAATGTGGTGGGGAGGTGACACTGAGGGGACAGTGCAGGAGTGGAAGCCACAGGAATATTCAGCTGGCTGGGCATGAGGGCACGGGCAGGGGAGAGGATGGGGCTTCTGGTGTTTCACTGCTCCTCCGTGCATTTCCAACAGGAACCATATGCATCCTCACAAGTGTCTCGCTCACAGCGTCACTGGAGCTAAGCGCCCTTCTCTGCTGGTGGTTGGCCTGGCAGGATAGGGAGGAGTGGGGAGCTAAGGGGAGATTGGGGGCAGAAGGAGCAGTTACCCCCAATCTCTCTAGACAACTCCACAAAGTGACTCTTGAAACAGAAGAGAGAGGGGTGCTAGGCCTCTACCCCACCTGTCCCCTGCCATCTCTCAGTGTCTTAACTCATTTTGCCTGGTTTCAAGCTAGGCAGGACCGAAATGGGGGTGGGAGTTGGGGTGTCATCTCAACCTTTGGAAAAAGCCTAACTAACTGTTAGCTCTTGGAATAAAAATTCTGCTGCAGGTTGAGGCAAACTAACCAATGATGCTGTACCAGGGTCTCGTCAGAGCTGGGCCATGGTGATCTCACAGCTTTATATATCTGGAGACACTCATTTCCCAGTTAAGAAAGCAGCCTCTGTCTCAGGTGCAACCTAACTGCCTCTTGGCCTGTGAGGCTTTTCCAGCCTTCAGGGCTTTGTGGCTTGCTTGCTTTTTGTGGCTCAATTTCCTGCTAAAGTTATCACTGTGGCTGTTGTGTTCATTTGTCAGAGGCTTTCAAAACAGAAGTCTTTACTATCTTGGTACCCCAGGCCAGAAAGACTGTGTTTTGTAAACTTTTTTTCCATTACAACACACATAGAAAATGATGAGACTTATACAGAATTCAAGGTCACATGGATGGGGCTGCCAGGGGCAACTGGACAAGGGGCTGAAGGACCAAAAACTCCAGCCTCAGGATTTAACTCTGTCTCTTTCCGCCTCCCCCCAATTATTTATTTGTTCATTCATTCATTAAATATTTACCAAACATTTCTCCTGTGTTAGATACATTTTAAATGGTTATAGGGATCAATTAATGCATATTATTTAATTATTTAATAACAGGGAGAGGAACTGCTTTGATCAATCAATTCTAACTGGGGAGATCAGGAAGTGGGAGATTTCTCTATAGAAATAAAATGTTCCAGAATAGTAAGAGGCCTTCATGGAAGATGGCTGGATGTCCACTGACCTCTGTGTCTCCTCCTGCAGACAATGCAGACCAACGTCCTGCAGGCCAGGGTCAAGTCTGAGGCCTCCATCCTGGTTCCTGTGTTAGTCACCATCTCTGACCTGCTCTCACACCACGTGTTTTCATTCCTCTTGCTCTCACCCCAGGAGTGTTCTCATGATTTCTTTCATTCACCCATTTACTCAATACCAACGGGAGCATTCATTTACAGGTGAAAAGAGTAAATGGAGAAGTGGCAGCTCTTCCTTGGAAGAGCTTTGGGAAAAAAACATAGAAGTTGGCACATGGCCTCAGGACAGTGTGGTTATGCAGCAGAGTTTCAGTGTGACTGCTAAATTCAGTTGCAGATTCCATCCACATTGCGTGTGGGTAAAATGTGATAAAGAGAAAAGTCAGAAGGATTCTTCCCTCTTTATTTAAAAGTATTACCTCTACCATTTGTTACTTGCTAAAGATATATTTTACTGTTGTGAAAAAACCAATAAATAGATTCCATGCTTATTATTATATTAGTACAGGATGGAAAATAATTTTATCTTGAGTGCCATCTCTAGTTGATTGACAGTAACTCCTTGCAGTATGGGGATAAGGAGGATTCTGAGGCTCAGTCCAAACACAGTGGGAAAAGCTGACTAAATCAATTGACTTCTCTCTTCTTAGGGACAAGTTTTTCTTAGTATCTGCCATGCACAGGGTAAGGGCTAGGGGAGGGTCACATAATGATACCATGCATTTGTTTGCATTTCAACTGGGGTGAGTACCCATTTAATTTAGTTTCCAAGAGATGATAATTGAATGTTATTTTGAATTCTTTTTAGTATATGAATAGAGATATTATTACTTCATAATTACCTGAAGTAATTTCCAAATAAGGTCATCGTATATTCCCAAAGGGAAGGTAGTTTTTGGCCTGTATAGAGAATTCATGTGAATTACAAGCCAAACTTTATACACAAGCTTTCTGTCATGCCTAACTAATTGCAAGATATTTTTAATAATCAAAACAAGAAACTTGGATTCAGAAACTTGGATTCAGAATATCTTCATTCTTCGATCGTTGATTCATATGACCTTCTGGGTCTTATTCTTAGTGAACAGGGTTTACCCAAAGCCACTGGACTTTTATAAGCTATCCACATCAAATGTAAATATTGACAAATACCCCCAGAAGGTGTTAAAAATACCAGACTGTATCCCACAGGGTTCATTTAACAATAACAACAGGATTTTGAGTCACAGAAGAATAAAATCTCCTTTGGTTCTTCACATTTTCATTTGGTTTTGGCTTTAAACATCAGGCAAAATTCCAGGTATTTTGGTGTCAAAAATACTGGGCTGGGCTAGGCTAGGGAATGGAAACTAGAGGGATGAGGCAGTAAAAATGTTCCGATTGATGACAAGAGGCTGAAACAGGTCAGAAGGGAAACAAAGAAATGTTAGATGGTAAAACAAAGGAAAGCAGAGTTTCTTTAAAAGCAGTGTAGGATGCATGATACGGAAGAAAATAATTTTTCTAATCCACATAAATAAGTTTTAACAATGTCAAAAAGACATTTGTCAGAGGTTTGCAGCACATTTATTTAGCGAGTCACTTACACAGTAGCTCATTCGTTAAGGGCTGAGGTTGCAGGAAGCCCTATAATTGAAGAGCTAAAGAGACAGCCTAGGCTGGGCATGGTGGCTCATGCCTGTAATCCCAGCATTTTGGGAGGCAAGAAGGGATGATTGCTTGAGCCCAGGAGTTTGAGACCAGCTTAGGCAACATTGGGAGACTCTCTCTCTCTCTTTTTTAAAGAGAGACAGCCTGATTTATTATACGACGGGGCTCCGTTGCCAATCACTCAACATCATCCAGGGAGGATTACAAATTACATTTGTTTTGGTTGATAGGTTTCTGGCATTGTTGCCCACTTCTGATGTTGAGTTGGCTTCCATCCCTGCAGTCCTGGGCCAGGGAATGTTGGCCACAGCAGGTGAATGTGGCATCCCACTGAATGGCAGGAAACACCCTGGGACTCAACCCAGCTGCACCTGGGTTTGGTTGTTGAAAGAATGCATGAATGAGCAAGTACCAAATAGACAGCATTCTACTTGTATGGGGAGGGGGTATGTGCAAACTCTCCATACATGCAAAATAGGCACATCAACATTCAGAATTAACTGCCCAACTAATTGAGGTTCAGGAAGGTTCAATTATATCTCTGAGGGGCTAGAGGGCTCCAGCTAATATTTGGATTATATATAGAACTAATTATTCAAGTGAGGGAAAAGAAGTGTCAAAAGAATATTCAAATTCCAGTTATGTGGCTGAGGAAAATAAACACTGGAGAGTACAGAGCATTCAGATGTATTTGTGAGTGATGTGCAGAAAGCTGCCAATATGATGTTGATTTGTTTGGTTCTCTCCAATTTTCAGTTAAGAAAACAACAGATGCTATTAATAGTACAAGGACAAGATGAGCTGAGAAACTACCTTTGCTTCCTCTCTCCCCTGCCTGAAGCTGGTCATCCAGTATCTCTCTGGAATTTAGACTGGAAAAGAGGAAGCAGAGGCCTGAGGCCACAGCCCCAGGATGGGAGTGGTGCTGTTCCTGTCTCTGAGGTCAGGGATCCACAACCCCCTAGACATTCACAACTTCTGACACCTGAGCTTTAGGAATAATTACTTTTTTGGTGGTTGTTGCCTTTTTAAAAGTGTCATTGCAAACAGGATCTCTCTTTCAAGCTTCCCAAACTAGTATTGCTAATTTTTCTTTCCCCAAGAAAGGCTTCATGATTGAAGATAAAGTAATTCTGACAGTTTCCTTTAGCATAAGAGTCCTTGTAAGCACTTGTCTCTCTTCTTAGGCCAAATGGAAGCACCTGAAAGACCTACGCTATCTCGCCACAAGTTTTTAGGGGAGAAGAAACATGCTTACTGCTGATTTGGGCATAGATGCTAAATATGAGGGTCTGATGTGTCTTCTTCTACAGACCAGATCTTTAGCTCAAGAATCCCCATGCACGGGTATTAGAATTTCAGTCACTTTTGCTTTGCTGTTTAACCTCTCTCCTTTATAGATCTTACCCAGCCCCTCTGTGTGGTTAAGAGGAACTCGAATGGCTGTTATCCACTCTGCTATCTTCTGAAGAGTAATTTTCACCCTAGCAGGTCCTGATCGCTATCCTCAGCACTTAGCAGAGAGCCTGGCATGTGGTAATGCTGAATGAAGATTTGCAGATTGAATGAATAAATGAGCCCCAAAGACTCAGGCTCAAAACTGGGCTCATACTCCTCCCATTCCCCAGGCCATCATTTCTGTTGCTACCATAGTAACATCCCGCGAGCATCCTGGAAACCTCTTAACCTGCAAACAGTGGCCAAATGGAAGCACCTGAAAGACCTATGCTATCTCTCCACAAGGAAATAGCTGCCAAAAAAATAAATAAATAACTGTGAAGGAGAAATTAGAGAGTTGTCATGCAAACTTAGACTTGTACAGAGACAAACCAAGTGATGTAGGCAGATTAGAAGCAAGAGAGAGGGGTGGGGAGGAGCTGAGGTGCTGAGATGTAACATGCGATAGACCACCCTCTCCAATTCCTCCATTTTATAGATAAGGAAACCACTGCCAAACTCACAGAGCTAATAAGTGGAAGAGCCAAGAAGTAAAATCTGGGTGTTCTGACGTCCCATCCAAATCTCTTTCCACTGCTCCTGTCTGACACAGCCCTGTACAGTCCAATGGTGCCCAGTAAGTCCAGAAAAAGTCTTCAGATTGCATTTCAGGGCTCGAGGTAGCAGGCCTCAGCTGTCAGCGGTAAGCTGAAGTAGAAGAATCCAGCCCCTGTGTAGAAGCATTAAAACCTGCTAACTCTACCATTGCCTGGTGCTTGAACCCTCGTAATCATCTTTTGATTACACCCTCTCCTGAGCCACCCCTGCCAAGAGAAGGTGAGTACAGCCAGCATGTACTGTGGGCTGGCCCTGTGCTAAGCACATTATGTGTACTACTATCTCTTCTAAACCCCACAGCACCCTAGGGGTGGAGACAACAATCACATACCTCACACATGTGGAAATGGAGGTTTCATGAGATTAAATAACCTGCTCCCAGTCCATAGATTCTAAGTGGTAGGAAGGGGACTTGATCCCAGTCTCACCCCCATGTTTACTCCCTTAGCCCTATACCTACCAGACAGAATGCCTTTTGCAACTAGTTCCCATGGATTTGGTCTCCTCAATTACCAGAGTTCAGGCATTATCATCTCACACTTGGACTGCTGCCTGGCCTCTTTCCTCACCCTCTTCTCTCTGTCTTCTCCCTCCCACCCTTTTCTGCTCATCTTCCAAAACCGTGATTTCCCTATGTAGCTGGAAGGGTTTTTCCTCACATCAACCAATTCTCCAATTCTGTGTGGACACCAACTTGGTGTCCAACAATTCAAATGAATTCTGACATTCTCTACCTGGACTTAGCATCAGATCCCACAAGTGAGAAGGCTCAAATGCACAAGACTGCCCCCACTTTAGACACCAGTCTGAAGAGAGAGAGAGTCCTGGGCCACCTGTATTCCCAACCAACTAGTTATAAATTGGAGGTTCCCATGACCCTATCCTTAGGATTGATAATTGGCTAGAACGATTCACAGAACTTGGAAAGCACTTTACTCACCATTACTGGCTTATTATAAAGCATACGACTAGGGAACAAGCAAGTGAAGAGATGCACAGGGCAAGGCATGGGAGCAGATGGGCGGAGCTTCCATGCCCACTCTATGTACACCACCTTCCCAGCATCTCAATATGTTCACCAACTTGGAAGCTCTCTGAATCTGGTTGTTTAGGGGTCTTCATGAAGGTTTATCGTGAAGGCATGATTGATTAATTCATTGGCTGTTGGAGACCGAACTCAATCTGTAGCCCATCTCCCCTCTCTAGAAGTGGGGGAGGTGGGGCTGAAAGTTCTAACCCTCTAGTCATAAATTAGTCTTTCTGGCGACCAGCCCCCTTCCCGAACCTATCTAAGGGTCCCCAGCCATAGATCATCTCATAAGCATACAAAAGCACACACACACACACACACACACACACGAACAAACTGCTTTTTCTCTCTACTGTCACACTTAACACAGAACACTTCTGTGACCAGATGTGTGTGCGATTTCCCCCAGACACCAAGCAATTCTCCAGAAAACACAAACTGAGTGTCCTATAATTGAATTCAATTCTGATACTATCTCAAGACACTGTCAGATCCCATCGGTTAAGGGCTCAATCCTACAATACTGCTCTGACTTCAGGCTGATCACGAGCCTGAGGTTGTGCTTCTGGCTGAATAGCTATAAATCGGGGGTTTCCATTACTTCCTCCTTGGCTTCAATTAACTTGCTAGGACAGCTTACAGAACTCACTCATTAGTTTACTATAAAGGCTATTACAAAGGATATAGATGAACAGACAAGTGAAGAATGGATAGGCCAAGGTATGGGGGCAATGCGGAGCTTTCATGCCCTACCTGGGTGTGCGCCCTCCAGGAACCTCCAAATGCTCAGCAACTAAAAAGCTCCTCACATCTTTTTCAAGAGTTTTTGTAGAGCTGAATCTCCAGTCCCACCCTCCTTTCCCGGACTTTGGTGGGTGGTACTGAAAGTTCCAACTCTTTGATCCCCTAATCTCTTGGACTTGCTGGTGACTGGCTCTATCTTGAAGCTATCTAGGGACCTCACCCTAAGTCTGCAGGAGCATAAACCCAGGTATTATCATGGGGTTTATTATGAATCACAAAGGACATTTCTATTACTTAGGAAATTTCTAGGGTTTTAGGAACTCTGTGACAGGTACTGTGGACAAGGACCAAATATTTATTTTTTATTATACCACAGTGGTCTTCTACGCAGAAACCACATGGCTGTCCATGGCCACATAGCTCAAACTTCTTAGGTGGCCTTTAGAGTTTACACAACCTCTTCTGCTATGATTCCTGCCACCTCACTCTGGTCCAACCTGGTCCATTGTGTAGATTCCTGCCTCTACATCTTTGCCCCATCCTCCTGTCCCTTCACTGAATCAAAACATTTCACTGTAGGGCTCCAGTTGTTCAGATATGTATGGGACCTCAGAGGTAAGCTGGTTCAAACATCTATTTTATAGATGAGGAACTCGTGATGCTGAGAAGTGAATTGCATAGCCACAGATGGTAGATTTATCTCTTAAAAGGCAGAGAGAACCGTAGTGATCTCTGAATTTCCAGTGAGGAGTGTTAAAGGTGATAAGCTTTAAATTAGCAAACTATTAGGCAAACTTTCAAAAGCACAAGCCACAAGGAAAAAAAGATTAATTCAATTACAACAAATGAAGAATTTCTGTTCAATGAAAGATACCATGGACAAAATTAATAGACCTAATATCATCATAATATATTTGCAATGTCTGTAATTGATCACAGATCAAAACCTATAACTCCCGAAAGTCAAAAAATATAAAGCTAACCCAATTTAAAAAATACCAATGAATATGAATAAGCAATTAGGGAAGAGGAAACTTAAAAAGTTAAACATATCAAAAAATGTCCAAACTCACTAGTTATTAGAAAAGTACATGATAAAGCAGCAATGTGTATTTTACACCTACAATAAAGCTGGATACTGCCATGACATATAGGTAAAATATAGAAATTTACACGCCCTGTTTGGGGATGGGAGTAGGTGGAAGAGAATGGAGGGTGTCAGTCATTGAGGAAACCAATCTTGTAGTACTCAAAGTATGCCCTGTGGCCAGCAATTCTGCTCCTAGGCAGAAATCCTCTGGTGAGACCATCCAGGAAGATATCTGGAGCAGCATTATTTGTGGAGGCAGGGTGTTAGATGCCACCTCCAAACCCATCAGCCAGGGAGCAGATGGGTAAAATACGTGGAGATGGGTAAAATACACAGAGCACAATTCACAGTGATGTATAGGTATAAGCGCATCTAGGGCAACATGGACAAATCATAAAAACAACAAGTTCAGGACAAAAGTAAGAAACAGAAAGGGCTAAATAACAGGACTAGGTATGCAATTATAAAATAGAAGCACATCAAGGTTTTGAAAGTGCATGTAGAAACAAAACTATATGCAGTCCATTGATGGACACATTAGAATGTTTTCTATGTGGGAGGTGGAGGGTGGCGAACAAAGGACCATTCTATCTGACTGACCTGTCCCCTGGGTGAGTTAAAGGCAGGCGCCATGGTTCCCACCCTGGCTGCTGCCTCCCCCATTTAGGAGCAATTGGCTAGGGCTAAGGCTGCCGTCTTATGGGCAGGAAGTGGGCTCAGCAGCCAGGGCCTCAGAAGCAGCAGCCAAGCTGAGAAAAGGCACCCTTCTAGGGGACCCTAGAGACCTGCTCAAAGCTACCTTCCCCACAGCCTGTCTTGATGGTGAGAATCTCACCTCTGGAGGTGGATACCTTCAGTTTTGTGCTGTGGGGAGATTTCGTAAGTCTGCTCAATGAGTAACTATAACAAAAATAGTTTAGGCAATGGTACTTAGGTAAGATGGTAGAGGGCAGGCAGGTGGTAGACTGTGCCAGGCTGTGAGAATCAGATAATCTGATGCACAACCCAAACCTTCCCTTCCTCACAATTCCCCTCCTCCCCACCCAGGGCACATGAAACTAACTTTCAGTGAGCACCAGCAGGGGTTATCTCATGTATTCCTCACAAAACCTCTGCAAGATGGGGGTTATCACTCCTATTTTACAGCTAAGGAACATGAAGCTCAGAGAAAGTAACCAGGCCAAGGGCATACTGTCAGTACTTCCACGCTGTCTTCCTCATGCCTCAGGGGACAATAGTCCTTCCACTGAGACAGCTACACTAACTGGTGAGTTTTGCCATCCTCTTCCCAGTTTTCTGCCTAGTAGTGGGTCCAGGGGGTCTCCAGGATTGCCCTGGGTCCTCTACAGCAATCAGGATTACTCCAGTAGGTCTAGAAAGTGTGCACCTCCTTGGAAGTTCCTGCTCAAGGGGACTCCTGTGTTTTAGCTGGATTCTAGGAAATTCCTCTTTGTCCTCCACATGCTTCAGTCCTTTTATGTAGCTCCTTTGAACTAGGTCCAGTCTCAAGGAAACTGGAGATGCCCCTCCACAACCGTTTTCCACCCTGATTTGGATCCCCAGTGTCCTAGGAATCAATATGTGGTGAGTGGTTATGGTGGAGGAACGTTTATACCACAACAGCAATAAATTCTCTGAGGGTTAGTATAATATAAACAATTGACAGTGAAACATCTGTGCAATACAGGAGTACAGCAGAGCTTTAGCACATGCTTTAGCACTACAGAACTGGGATTTTATGCAGGTCAAATAATGTTTGACAAACCCCCAAACTGCACAGAGTAAGTCCTGAGGACACAGCCATCTAACCTTGCCATTTAATCTGCTCCCAATCTTTACCCCCTGCCAACATTATGTAAGTAGCCTATTTTTCCTCAGAACCCAATTCAATTTTCTTGAGCAAAATTTGAAAGAAAGTAATTTCATCCAACAAAAAGGATTCTGAACAAACACAGAAGGGATAAGCTGTAACTTACAGCAGTTTACTCAGGCCTCACCTAGATATCCTGTCATAAACATTTGATACCATGATTAACACCAGGAGCTCAACTAGATTTACAAGAGGGAAATATTATTAGGGAAAACTAGGAATTCTTCATTCTTATTTTTCCACTAAAAAGGGTTCACACAGTTGTGGAGAAAACAGTGTCACAAAAAGTAAAGTTTACAAAGTCGTGGTTTATATGCAAAATAAAACAAACACATGTAAGTTTATTCTACCCTTCTGGGAGGAAGTGGAGACACAGGATAGGAACAACTCAATTCTACAAATATTTATTTTGTCATTACTGAGTGCAAAGTATCAGGGAAGTGTAGCTGTGGAATACCAATGCTTAAGAGACCACAGAGTTCTTGAAACCCACGAGTCTTCTTCAAATCCAGATGTGGGTGAGCCCCACCTCATGAACTCTGAAGGCTGAAGGATCAGCTGGAATTTCTGCTGCTGAGTGTCCCTGATAAGCTCAAAAGCATCAGAACGGAGGGAGCTTTCTCTCCTCTCATCTCATTAAAATGAGCTTTCTTGTTGTGGGGGTGGGGGAGGGACCTTTAAAACCAAACAATGGTGCCCTCTTATCATCTTTTCCTGTCCTCCTTTCTCCAAGTTTCCAGAGGGGAAAATAAAACCAAACAAACCCCTCAGCATTGTGCTCTCCTGACTTCTAAGCTCTTCTCATATAAAGTGTACCGTTAGCCTTCTGTATCCCAGCCTGATCACACTTCCCTTTCCCTTCCACACTTGTGGACTTCACAGATTTCTCTGGACCTTTCTCTGGAGATTTCTCTGTTCTTCCTCTTCCAAAGCTCTTAAGTTTTCTTCTCCCAAGTTTCTCCACAGTCTTGCTGAATCCCTTTACTCAAGGCTTTTACACAGGGTTAAATTTGGGTGGTGGTTTGATTTTTTTTTTTTTAACCACCATATATACATCTTGGTTGTACTTATTTATTACTATGCAAACACCTCTGCTCCCTTTCTAGAATTTAGTGCAATAGAAAAGGCATTACCTTTAACAGAACATTTGGGACTTTGAACTAAACTTTTGCACATGTTTTAAGAGCCCATTATCTCTTAAGTTGGACTCTTCCTAAATCTCTGCTGCCAAACATCCTTTATTGAAATACTTTGAAACCCAAGTGTTTCCACATTTTGGCTCTCTCTGAAGTTTCTTTCTTTCTTTCTTCCTTCTTTCTTTCTTTCTTTTTTTTTCTTTCCTTCTTTCTTTCCTTTTCTTAACCCTATATTATAGTGTCTGGTAATAACATTTATAGACACCACACTATGTGTCTGGTAATAATATAGAGACCACACTACGTGCACTATGTACACAATTATGATCCTTATTTTTATAGAGGATAGAACTGAGGCAAGAAAGAGTAAATAACTTGCTCAAGGTCACACAGAAGGTAATTTAACAGAGAATCTACCCCAAAGCTGTGAGCTTAATTACGCTCAAGCTCCGGTGTCAAAGGGATCTGGTGTCCATAGTTATCACGTTTCCCTTTTTGGGGGGCATGGTGCCTGTTAATTTATTCAGCGTCTTTGACGCTGTTTCCCTTTCAATAAGATTGAGATAAAGCATTTCTCGAAAGATCTAGATTGAGATAAAGCATTCTTTGAAAGATCTAGCAGTAAAATGAGAGCTGCGTGAGGGATCTGATTCAGTCCCTAGCGCTGGATAACTGTCAGTGCTTCTACGCACCCCACCTGAAGCCCCTCGCAGGCAGGACTGGGTCCTGCTCCTCTAAATACTCCCATCTCATAGTGGGGGCGCAATAACGTCCGTTTAAGACGAATTGTCCAACGGACTTCTATGCATCCAGCTGGCACACTGGCCGGAGTCTCACTTTATCCCCACATCTCTCCGCGCCCTGGTCTTAGGCTTGCCACACTCTGCCATCCGCTGCTTCTCCAGCCCGGCTCCTCTCTCAGTCCGGGACTACTACCCCGGGCGCGGGCTCGGGTCTTACCATGGCATCGTAGCGCAGGGCGTTCATGAAGTGCGCCACCTCGGCGCCCTTGTACACGGTGAACCAGATAGTGCCCTGGTACTGGTCGCCGGCGTCCAGCAGCAGCACGTTGGGCTCGGCGCGGCGGATCTGCTGCACCTTGGTGAAGAGCCGAGCCACGCCACCCATGCAGCGGCTGGCGTTGACGCACTTGCTGGAGTCCTCGCTGGTCTGCTCCAGCCGGCTGTGCACGTCGTTGGTGTGCAGAATTGTGAGCTCCCAGGCGCCGGCCGCAGGCCACAGCACCGCGCCCAGGGCGAGGAGTAGCGTCGCGGGCGCCCGCGCGGCTCGGGGACACATAGCTGTGGCGCGTGAACTGGGTGCGAAAGCGGGCGAGCCGGGCGAGTGCCGGCGAGTAGGGGCGAGCAGCTAGGGCCGGGGTTCGGTGCCCTGGCTGGAGGGGCGGGGCCCGGGTCAATGCCGGGGCGTGTCCTTCTTCAGCCCGGAGGCCGGCTTGGCGGCCAGGCGCAAGTTCGCGACGTCACCCGATCCGACCCTGGCACCCGGAGCGGCCCTGGCGCGGCTGTCGGCTGGCACCAGCTCCCTGCAGGAAGAGTGGAGAGGTTGTTCCCGGCGGGGAGCGGGTACCGGCCGCATCCCGGCCGGGCCAGGGAGCCTGGGCGCAGGCAGTTCGGCTGCTGGTGCGCTGCTCGTTCGGGGGCGCGAGGAAGGAATTGGAGGGGTCCGCCCCACGCATGGGTCCTCGCTGAGTCTCGCCTCATTCGAGGCATGGGTTTTTCTACAAGAGGAATGTATGGTTTGTGTTGGGTTTGTGGTTGCGCTAGCTCATCACTTCAAATAACCAAAGAGACAAAAGAGAGGGGGCGGGAAGAAAGATGAGCGAGCTGAGGGGCAGAGAGGAGGAGTAAAGAGAGGCCGGGCAGAGGAGCTCCTTGCAGTTTCGGGCTGTGCAGAGCCGAAGCTCACTGAGATGTGACGCTTTCTATTGGGTTGAGAACGCACGAAGTGTACGATGCTTAGACAAAAAAATCTCAGAAACTAAGAAATCATTCGAATCCAGTTCCTCGTTTATTCACAATTAAAACCTTAGTGATAAAACAGTGGCGACGCGTGGACAGCTTCTGGGAGCAAAAACACGATCGGGGTAAAATCCGACAGCTATCAGGACGGGAAGGGATGCTGCCCTTCGTTGCTTTTCTGGTCTTATTTTATTTTTATTTTGTCGCGTGTGCTTTCGGTGTCATAGTGAAGTCATAGCCAAATACAATGTTAGGAAGATTTTCCTCTATGTTTTCTCCTAAGACCTTTAATCCATTTTGAGTTAATTTTCATATATGGTATGAGTCCAAATTTATTCTTTTGCATGTGGATATCCAGTTTTCTTAGTACCATTTGTTGAAAAGAAGTTCTGTCCCCGTTTTTAAGACATTGGCCTGAGGTTCGGAGATTGTAAATCATTTGCCAAGAAAGTCCATGCAGTTTGGGAGCAGCAGTGCCTGGGGCCACAGAAGACCCTTGCTTCTGGGACACCCTCTAATGTCATGCTTTGCAAGGTTTTGCTCTGTCCCTCTTTGAGCACCTGCTAGAAGCAGGTAAAAGAACTGGTAGTTTTACTGTTTTAACTTAAAAAATGATTTTAGACTTACAGAAAATTGCAAAGGTAATAAAGGGAGTTCCCACATACCCATCACCCATATTGCCCTATGTTAACAGCTTATATAACCAATGAAACTAAAAACAGTGATACATCCTCTCCAGCACCTGTTGTTTCCTGACTTTTTAATGATTGCCATTCTAACTGGTGTAAGATGGTATCTCATTGTGGTTTTGATTTGCATTTCTCTGATGGCCAGTGATAATGAGCATTTTTTTCATGTGTTTTTTGGCTGCATAAATGTCTTCTTTTGAGAAGTGTCTGTTCATGTCCTTCGCCCACTTTTTGATGGGGTTGTTTGTTTTTTTCTTGTAAATTTGTTTGAGTTCATTGTAGATGCTGGATATTAGCCCTTTGTCAGATGAGTAGGTTGCGAAAATTTTCTCCCATTTTGTAGGTTGCCTGTTCACTCTGATGGTAGTTTCTTTTGCTGTGCAGAAGCTCTTTAGTTTAATGAGATCCCATTTGTCAATTTTGGCTTTTGTTGCCATTGCTTTTGATGTTTTAGACATGAAGTCCTTGCCCATGCCTATGTCCTCAATGGTATTGCCTAGGTTTTCTTCTAGGGTTTTTATGGTTTTAGGTCTAACATGTGAATCTTTAATCCATCTTGAATTAATTTTTATATAAGGTGTAAGGAAGGGATCCAGTTTCAGCTTTCTACATATGGCTAGCCAGTTTTCCCAGCACCATTTATTAAATAGGGAATCCTTTCCCCATTTCTTGTTTTTGTCAGGTTTGTCAAAGATCAGATAGTTGTAGATATGTGGCATTATTTCTGAGGGCTCTGTTCTGTTGCATTGATCTATGTCTCTGTTTTGGTACCAGTACCATGCTGTTTTGGTTACTGTAGCCTTGTAGTACAGTTTGAAGTCAGGTAGCATGATGCCTTCAGCTTTGTTCTTTTGGCTTAGGATTGACTTGGTGATGCGGGCTCTTTTTTGGTTCCATATAAACTTTAAAGTAGTTTTTTCCAATTCTGTGAAGAAAGTCATTGGTAGCTTGATGGGGATGGCATTGGATCTATAAATTACCTTGGGCAGTATGGCCATTTTCACGATATTGATTCTTCCAACCCATGAGCATGGAATGTTCTTCCATTTGTTTGTATCCTCTTTTATTTCATTGAGCAGTGGTTTGTAGCTCTCCTTGAAGAGGTCCTTCATGTCCCTTGTAAGTTGGATTCCTAGGTATTTTATTCTTTGCAGCAATTGTGAATGGGAGTTCACTCATGATTTGGCTCTCTGTTTGTCTGTTATTGGTGTACAAGAATGCTTGTGATTTTTGTACATTGATTTTGTATCCTGAGACTTTGCTGAAGTTGCTTATCAGCTTGAGGAGATTTTGGGTTGAGACAATGGGGTTTTCTATATATACAATCACGTGATCTGCAAACAGGGATAATTTGGCTTCCTCTTTTCCTAATTGACTACCCTTTATTTCCATCTCCTGCCTGATTGCCCTGGCCAGAACTTCCAACACTGTGTTGAATAGGAGTGGTGAGAGAGGGCATCCCTGTCTTGTGCCAGTTTTCAAAGGAAATGCTTCCAGTTTTTGCCCATTCAGTATGATATTGGCTGTGAGTTTGTCATAGATAGCTCTTATTATTTTAAGATACATCCCATCAATACCTAATTTATTGAGAGTTTTTAGCATGAAGGGTTGTTGAATTTTGTCAAAAGCCTTTTCTGCATCTATTGAGATAATCATGTGGTTTTTGTCTTTGGTTCTGTTTATATGCTGGATTACATTTATTGATTTGCGTATGTTGAACCAGCCTTGCATCCCAGGGATGAAGCTCACTTGATCATGGTGGATAAGCTTTTTGATGTGCTGCTGGATTCGGTTTGCCAGTATTTTATTGAGGATTTTTGCATCAATGTTCATCAAGGATATTGGTCTGAAATTCTCTTTTTTGGTTGTGTGTCTGCCAGGCTTTGGTATCAGGATGATGCTGGCCTCATAAAATGTGTTAGGGAGAATTCCCTCTTTTTCTATTGATTGGAATAGTTTCAGAAGGAATGGTACCAGTTCCTCCTTATACCTTTGATAGAATTCAGCTGTGAATCCATCAGGTCCTGGGCTCTTTTTGATTGGTAAGCTATTGATTATTGCCACAATTTCAGAGCCTGTTATTGGTCTATTCAGAGATTCAACTTCTTCCTGGTTTCTTGGGAGAAATAGGAACACTTTTATACTGTTGGTGGGACTGTAAACTAGTTCAACCATTGTGGAAGTCAGTGTGGCGATTTCTCAGGGATCTAGAACTAGAAATACCATTTGACCCAGCCATCCCATTACTGGGTATATACCCAAAGGACTATAAATCATGCTGCTATAAAGACACATGCACACGTATGTTTATTGGGGCACTATTCACAATAGCAAAGACTTGGAACCAACCCAAATGTCCAACAATGATAGACTGGATTAAGAAAATGTGGCACATATACACCATGGAATACTATGCAGCCATAAAAAATGATGAGTTCATGTCCTTTGTAGGGACATGGATGAAACTGGAAGCCATCATTCTCAGTAAACTATCGCAAGGACAAAAAACCAAACACCACATGTTCTCACTCATAGGTGGGAATTGAACAATGAGAACACATGGACACAGGAAGGGAAACATCACACTCCGGGGACTCTTGTGGGGTAGGGGTGGGGGAGGGACAGTATTAGGAGATATACCTAATGCTAAATGATGAGTTAATGGGTGCAGCACACCAACATGGCACATGGATACATATGTAACAAACCTGCACTTTGTGCACATGTACCCTAAAACTTAAAGTATAATAATAATAAAAAATAAATTAAAAAAAGTGATACAAAACTATTAACTGTATTACTGATTTTATTTTAATTTCACCAACTGTTCCACTAATGTACTTTTTCTATTCCAGGATCCAATACAGGATACCATATTGCAGTTAGTTTTCATGTGTTCTTAGCCTCCTCTAATCTGTGACAGTTTCTCAGTCAGTTGTCTCCAAAAACCTTGACACTTTTGAACAGTACTGGTTTCTGTATACTATCCCTCAGTTTGGGTTTGTCTGATGTTTTCTCATGATTGGACTGAAGCTGTGGATGTTTAGGAAGAATGCTACAGAGAGTATGTGCCTTTCTCATTGCCTGGTATCTGTGGGTACATGGTATCAACATGACCTATCACTGATCACTGGGGAACTGATCATTTGTTGTTTCTTATCTTTTAAATGTAAGCCACTGCAGTAGTTTCTGAAATTCCTTTCCTGGGGATGCTACCAGATTTCTGCTTCAATATCATTTCCATGCCATTTGTTTTCATATAGATCTAAAATGGCCTTTGATTGTTTATTGCACCAAGTTCAAGCTTCACAAACTGGCATTTCGAAGTCTCATTTTATCCAGCCAACTTTACCTTCCACTGTTCCTCACACATTCCGTTTGTCCTCATTTCTTCTCTCCAAACCACCATTTCCAGTCTGTCCTCAGGCCAAGGCCCAGGGTTCCTTTAATTTCTTGTTCCTTTAATTTCATGGAAATTCCTTTGACTCCTTCAGACAGCAGTGAGTTTTTCTCTTTTCTAAATTTCTGGTCAGTTCCCACAATCTCACTTTAATGTGGTTTTACTTTTTTTCTCCAGGTGTTTAATGTGTGTTTTTGGTCTTCACTCCAAGCGATGGAAACAGAGTTGCTGCTTCAGTGGTAGTAGTACTTGCAGTTCAAGTAACACTAACCTAAAATCTACTTTAGACACAGTGGGTGATAGTATGAAAGAACCAAGAAGGATTTCGGCTGTCCTGGAGCTGATAATGCTGCACACAAGGTGAGGGTGCATATACTAAGTAGCTGCAAAGCCATGAGGATCATAGAAAATTTCCCAAGTCCATGAGGAAAGAAAAATATACAGGCAAAAATTTACATACAGATCAGGCTTTATTTATCATTTCATCAGTTGATTAGACTTAAGAAAGTAATGAAGAAAATGTCAAAATAATGCAGAATAAACTTAAAAGTGTGTGGTGCTAATATCCATTACATTGGGAATAGCCCCTCAAATTGAGAAAATATTCTTTCAGTACATATTAGAAAATTATTATCTGACTCAGGAAAAATCTCACTCACATCATTGATGAACAACGTATCTAGTGCTAAAACTAGGTTTTAATTTAATGAGTATAGCCTATACTACACTCATTATATAATAGGGTGACAAATACTTTAATAATAGATTACATATTAGATCCAATAACAATACATTATTGATTTATTAGAAAATAAATGGGTATATAACTCCATTTGTCAAATCACAGTTCAATCGGAACCATAGGTTGGCTATGGATTACAAAAGTTCTGCAAAAATCAATGAAGGCAGTCTGTAGGAACTAATAGTAAAATTTATAAATAGTAAATTGTGTGTAACAATCTTTTGTATCAGAAAAATTTATAATAAATATGTGTGTATATAAATGCATGCAGTTTTCTTTAAGAGTCAGTTGTTGAACATTTACCAGCACACCGCTGGAGCTATGTATGTTTAAGTTTCTTTTGTGATGAGAACCTATTTTATATCTTATCACAAAGTCTTTAATAAAATATCAATTTTTCTTTAAATTTGCTGAGATAGCGTTATTTAGGTAGGCTGAATTAAAAATCTGAGACCTGCTTTTAGATGAATGCAGGGTGAAAACAGGGACCGGCCAAGCACAGTGGCTTACACCTGTAATCTCAGCACTTTGGGAGGCCGAGGTGGGTGGATGACCTGAAGTCAGGGGTTTGAAACCAACCTGGCCAGTACGGTAAAACCGCATGTCTACTAAAAATACACAAAATTAGCCAGGTGTAGTGGTGGGCGCCTGGAGTCCTAGCTGCTCGGGAGGCTGAGGCAGGAGAATCTCTTGAACCCTTGGAGGCAGAGGTTGCAGTGAGCTGAGATTGCGCCATTGCACTCCAGCCTGGGCAACAAGAGTGAAACTCCGTCTCAAAAAAACAAAAGAAAACAGGGGTACCTTGTCATAGGCATCCTGGCACATTTGGATTATACTGTTAAACTACTATTAATATTTCATCTTATTGGTAAGAAAACTTAATGTGATATTTAACCTGGCTGAATAATTTGCTTAAGATCATTCATGTCCAAGTAAGTGGCAGGCAGGTTTTCAGCACAATTGAATTCCAATACTTAGGTTACATTGTTAAGTCTTCACAAAAGCATGAAGGGTAAATAATATTATCTGCTCCCCACCCCTACTTTTTCTGTGGTGAGAACTCTTAAAATCTACTCACATAGTGATTTTCAAGTATACAATACATTGTTATTAACTATCGCCACCAAATTATACAGTAGATCTCTTGAATCTATTCTTCCTATCTAGCTGAAATTTTATATTCTTTGACCAGCCTCTCCAGTAACCCTTCAGGCAGCCCCTGGTAACCACCATTTTACTCTCCACATTTTTTCTTTATCCATTCATCCACTGATGGACAGTTAGGTGGATTCCAAAGCTTGACTATTGTGATAATGCTGCAATATCATTCTCCTTTTATGGGTAATAAAATGGAGCTTCAACATGTTTAATTAATTGCTCAAAGTTCCACAAGTGGACAGGATTTTTTTTTCTTTTTATATTTGTTACTGTATTTCACATAAAGGCTGTCTGTCCACTCAAAAGGTTTACCTCCTGCTGTCTGCCACCTGTTACGCCCAAGGAGTAGTTCTTGGTCTGGGGACTTCTGAGAAGGCTACAAAAGCTCAGAATCCTTTCTTGCAACTTTGCTGTGGTCTCTTTGTGGCCATAGGAGGACCATCAATGTATATTGGCCTCTTTCATAAGCCACAAATAATAGAGTGGTTTAGATTTGAGTCAATCCAGGGCACAGAATGTATGTTTTCAGAGGCTGCACGTAGGATGCACAGGGAATGAGGAAACTGGCCTCTTGCACAGTCACTGACTCTGACATCTAAGCTCAGACATGCCTCTTTCTCCAGCACTCTGGGACAACAGAGGTTCAATGTGCGGCTTCTCTGTCACAATCTACTACTCAGCTGCTCACAGCAGAAGTACAAGCAGAATCTTTCTCCTCTTCCCCATTAGACCTTGGTCCCTTCACGCAGTGGACTTCCTCCCTCCCACCAGCTTCCCAGAAGCAACATGGAGTCTGAGTCTCTCTCCTCCATGTGGGATGCTTCTTTTCCAGAGGCAGGAGGACCTGTGAGTTTCCTGGGGCAGATCCTCTCTGTCCCTGGGTAGACGACTTTTAAAATATCATTATTGCTTTCCAATCCCCTTCTGCTACTCTGTTGTGTAGTTCCATATTGCTGGATCCTGAGTCCAAAGGATTAAATTACATCACTCTGTTAGATCCCACCGAATTAGCTACCTTCTAAAACCAAGAGGAATTAAAGGAAAAGTTTTCAACTATATTAAGAATTGATATTTCCATGGATATTGTATTATTTTTAACTTAAATTATGGGAAAAGCATAAACAACTGTATTATTTTCTTCAGGAAGAGGATTAGTAAAAGATACCCAGTTCAAAGCAAGTTAAGAATTTTAGTAGGAGCATGGACCTGCTCCAACTAGATTGTAAATATCAATATAAACTACTTCCTTTATAAGAAAAACGGTTTAGCTCTTCCATTGAAATAGCCCAACAGTGGCTGGCCACGGTGGCTTACGCCTGTAATCGCAGCACTTTGAGAGGCTGAGGCGGGTGGATCACCTAAGGTCAGGAGTTTGAGACCAGCCTGACCAATATGGTGAAACCCCATCTCTAGTAAAAATACAAGAACTAGCAGGGGATGGTGCTGGGCGCCTGTAATCCCAGCTATTTGGGAGGCTGAGGTAAGGGTGTTGGTTGAACCACGGAGGCAGAGGTTGCAGTGAGCTGAGATCGTGCCACTGCACTCCAACCTGGGCAACAGAGTGAGACTCCATCTCAAAAAGATAAAAAAAAAAGAAAGAAATAGCTCAAGAGCAATGTGACCCCATGACACACCTTAATGCTTACTACTATAGTAATATTATTTTCCACTAACGGGAACCAGGATCCTTAGATAAATGACTAATTTGATATTTGAGGTTACCTCCCATCAGGGTCACAAACAAGAATGTAGGCAGCTTCCCGACCTAAATCACTGCTAATAAGATGATGAAATCATCTGTTATAAAACAAGCAGCAAGTGGTCTTCCAGTTGCTATGATGAGAAACTCAGATTGTAAGCAATCTCATGAGATTGCTCATGATAATTCCAACACTTGAAGGGCACATTGCTGTCACTTTCAAAGATTCACTGCTATTCCAACTTCCTTTTCAGAAAAACTGTGAGTGGCCAGGCCGTACTGTTTTCTACAATAACTCATCCTTTTGAGCTCAGAGGTACTTAGATTTTCTGTGCAATGGCTCTTTTTACAATCCAGTGAAGCCTATGGGCCCTTTTTAGAATAATATTCTTAAATGCATAAAATGAAATAAGTTGAATTACAAGGAAAGCTAGGTATAGTGAAATAAAGTTATCAAAATATTTTTAAAATTTGTGATATAGTAATATATACATTCTTTATTAGTAAGTTAAAAAAACAAAAACATTTAAAATTTTGCCTAAGTAAGCAAAATTTTATTTTTGAAAGACATCATTATGAAAGCAGTAGTTGCTTAGCTTAAATAAGAGAATTAAACTATAAGGTGGTCTTTGACAAAGCAATATGTGTCATGTTGGCTATCTGATGAATTTTGATCTTTTTTTTTTTTTGGATGGCCACAAATGCTGACAATCCCAAGTCACAAACTATATTGTTGTGAATGGAATTGAAGTTTCGACAGCTCACTTTACAAGGCCAAGACAGGCAGATTTCTTTCAAAGAATATCACAATTTTTTAGTTAAATTTCAGTTGTAGTCAAATTTTTATCCAAATATCAATGACTTCATCTTTGGCTAGGTCAGTATTTTCAACATAGTTAACCAATATTTTATTTCAATGTTTAGTGCTTTTTAGTTTAGTGTCTTGGTGACCTGGGATATGCAAATATTTCATCAACAGAAGATCTCCAATACAGTGTTGGCTAGAAATTATAATAGGGCTGGGCGCAATGGCTCACGCCTGTAATCCCAGCACTTTGGGAGGCTGAACTAGGCAGATCATCTGAGGTCAGGAGTTCTAGACCAGCCTGGCCAACATGGTGAAACCCTGTCTCTACTAAAAATACAAAAAAATTAGCTGTGTGTGGTGGCGGGCACCTGTAATCCCAGCTACTTGGGAGGCTGAAGCAGGAGAATCGCTTGAACCTGGGAGGCGGAGGTTGCAGTGAGCTGAGACTGCACCATTGCACTCTAGCCTGGGCAACAAGAATGAAACTCCATCTCAAAAAAAAAAAAAAGATAGGGCTGGGTGCAGTGGCTCACGCCTGTAATTCCAGCACTTTGGGAGGCTGAGGCGGATAGATCACAAGGTCAGGAGTGGTGGCGTGCCCCTGTATTCCCAGCTACTTAGGAGGCTGAGGCAGGATAATCACTTGAACCTGGGAGGTGGAGGTTGCAGTGAGTCAAGATTGCGCCATTGCACTCCAGCCTGGGTGACAGAGCGAGACTCTGTCTCAAAAAAAGATAAAAAAGAAATTATAATAATAGATATATTTATGTTATTCTCAAACTTAGGTGAAAACCATTCACTATTTTCACATTAACATGGTTTGGGTATGTGTTCCTTACAAATCTCATGTTGAAATGTAATCCCGTGTTGTTGGAGGTGAGGCCTGGTGGGAGGTGATTGGCTCATGGGGGCAGATCCCTCATAAATGGCTTGGTACTGTCCTTGCAATAATGAGTGCATTTTCACTCTATGAGTTCACATGGATTTGGTTGTTTAAAAGTGTATGGAATCCTAACCTGCTGCTGATCTCACCATGTGATGCATCAGTTCCCACTTTGCCTTCTGCCTTGAGTAAAAACTCCTTGAGGCCTCACCAGAAGCTAAGCAGATGCTGATGTCATGCTTCCTGTATAGCCTGCAGGACTGTGAGCCAGTGAAGCCAGGGTTTAGGCAGAATTATAGTTAGGTATTGACCATGGTGCACTGGCACAATTTGATCCACTTCCCTGCAGCTGCTAACTAACTTGAGAGTCATGTAGACCACCTGATCCCACGATGTTCCTATAGATAGAATCTCTGGAACTGGACTTTTTTTTTTTTGAGATGGAGTCTCACTCTGTCACCCAGGCTGGAGTGCAGTGGTGCAATCTCTGCTCACTGCAATCTCTGCCTCCCTAGTTCAAGCAATTCTCCTGCCTCAGCCTCCCAAGTAGCTGAGATTACAAGTGTGTGCCACCACGCCTGGCTACTTTTTGTATTTTTAGTAGAGACAGAGTTTCACCATGTCAGCCAGGCTGGTCTCGAACTCCTGACCTTAGGTGATCTGCCTGCCTTGGCTTCCCAAAGTGTTGGGATTACAGGCCTGAGCCACCATGCTTGGCCGATACTGGACATTTTAACTCAATAATTGCTTAAGGTGTTTTTTGAGATCCTGAATTCCAGCAGAATGGCTGATGCCAGCTGGTCTGAAGACCCAGAGTGTAACTGACTCAGGACGGGAATGTAGTCTCTTAATCTACCTGCCCTATGACTTCACCTCTCACTTCTTGACCAATTAGCAATCACTACATTTTAGCCTGTCACCTGTCCAGGTCCCTTAAAAGTCCCATCTCCCAATCTTCTGGAGATGTGGATTTGATGTTTCCTCCTGTCTCCTTATTTGGCTGTTTTATGATAATTAAACTCTTTGCTGCAACTCCTGCTGTTTTGGTATATTGGTCTGTCACTGTGCAATAAGCAGTCGAATGTAGTGGTCCTATAACACCTTTGCCAAATTAAGGAAGTTCTCTTCTATTTCCAGCTTGCTGAGAGGTTTTGATAATGTTTATTTCCTAGAAAAGAGAAATCTATAAAATATCCAGAAAACTTCAGAAGTCTATCAAAAGTTCTGTCTAGATGACATTAAAATTGAACCATGGATTTATAATCATTTCCTTTCTGATATAAACTGTATCCTCTGGCATTGATTAGATAAAAGGATCAATAAAATATTAGCAAATTAAATAAATGTGTAAAAAGAATCATACTGTATGACTAAGTGAGATTTAGCACAGGTATTTCAAGGCTGGTTCAACATTTATTCAAAAATCAATTAACGTAGTCCATCATATGAACAAGCTAAAGAATACAAATTTGAATTTCACTTATATTAATTTTTCCTTTATCCTTATTTTCAGAGACTGTGCACAAAAAGAATAACAATTCTATGATCATAACAATAGATACAGAAAAAGTATTTGCCAAACTTCCTCAACTTGTTAAAACCATCTATATGTAATCCCAGCACTTTGGGAGGCAGAGGCGGGGGGATCACTTGAGGTCAGGATTTCAAGACCAGCCTGACCAACGTGGTGAAACCCTGTCTCTACTAAAAAATACAAAAATTAGCTGGGCATGGTGGCACATGCCTATAATCCCAGATACTCGGGAGGCTGAGGCAGGAGAATCGCTTGAACCTGGGAGGTGGAGGTTGCAGTGAGTTGAGATCATGCCATTGCACTCCAGCCTGGGCAACAACAGTGAAACTCCATCTCCAGAAAAAAAAAATCTATAAAATAACCTACAGCTAACATCATACTTACTTGTGAGAAACTTGAAGCTTTCCCACTAAGATCAGAAACAAGGCAAAGATATTTCCTTTCACCATTGCTTTTCAACATTGTCACAAACAAGAATGTAGGCACTGGAAGTCCTAGCTTGTGCAGTAAGAAAAGAACAGGAAATAAAATGTATAATGATTGTGAAGGGAGAAATAAAACTGTCTTTATTCACAGATGGCGTGATTGTCTATGTGTAACACCCAAAAGAATTGACACAAACACTCCTTGTATTAGCAACAATTATAGCAGGGTTGTAGGATGAGATATAAAATTAATACACGAAATATCAATCACTTTTTTATATACCAGCAATGAACAAGTGAAATTTGAAATGAAAAGCAGTACCATTTACATTGGCCCACCCTAAAATACTTATGTATAAATCTAAAAAAAATGTATACCAGATGTATATGAGAAAGCTAGAAAACCCTGATAAAAGAAATCAAAGAAGAACTAAGTAAATAGATATGTCATATTCATGGATATGAAGACAATATTGTCCGGATGTCAGTTCTTCTCCACTCTTCCCAAAATTCAACACAATCCTCCCAAATTCTCAGCAAGTTATTTTGTGGAGATTGACAAATTGATTCTAAAGGTTATATGGAGGGGCAAAAAGATCCAGAATAGCCAATGCAATATTGAATGAGAACAAAGTTAGAGAACTGATACTACTTGACTTCAAGAGTTACTATAAACTGCAGTAGTCAAGACAACATGGTACTGAAAAGAGAAAAGACAAATAGATCAATGCAATTAAATAGGGAGTCCAGAAATAAACCAACATAAATATGGTCAACTGATTCTTGACAAATGAGCAAAGGCAGTACAATGGAGAAAAGGTAGTCTTTTCAGCAAATGGTGCTAGAACATCCACATGCAAAATAAAAAATTAAAAAATAAAAACAATCTAGACACACAGATCTTACAGATTTTATACCTTTCCCAACAATTAACTCAAAATTGATCATAGACCTAACTATAAAAATAATACTATACAGCTCCTAGAAAATAATATAGGAGAATATGATCTTGAGTATAATGATGACATTTTAGATACAATTCCAAAGGCATGAACCTTTAAATAAAGGATTGGAAAACTGGACTTCATTAAAGTTAAAACTACTGCTCTTCCAAGTACATTGTCAAGACAGTGAGTAGACAAGAAATAGACTGGGAGAAAATATTTCTGAATGACATATCTGATAAAGGACTATTACCCCAAATATCCAAAGAACTCTTGAAACTCAACAGTAAGAAAACAAACAACCTGATTAAAAAATGGGCAAAAGATCCAAGGTAATTTACAGATTCAATGCCATCCCCATCAAGCTACAAACGACTTTCTTAACAGAATTGGAAAAAACTACTTTAAAGTTCATATGGAACCAAAAAAGAGCCCGCATTGCCAAATCAATCCTAAGCCAAAAGAACAAAGCCGGAGGCATCATGCTACCTGACTTCAAACTATACTACAAGGCTACAGTAACCAAAACAGCATGGTACTGGTACCAAAACAGAGATATAGATCAATGCAACAGAACAGAGCCCTCAGAAATAATGCCACATATCTACAACTATCTGATCTTTGGCAAACCTGACAAAAACAAGAAATGGGGAAAGGATTCCCTATTTAATAAACGGTGCTGGGAAAACTGGCTAGCCATATGTAGAAAGCTGAAACTGGATCCCTTCCTTACACCTTATACAAAAATTAATTCAAGATGGATTAAAGACTTAAATGTTAGACCTAAAACCATAAAAACCCTAGAAGAAAACCTAGGCAATACCATTGAGGACATAGGCATGGGCAAGGACTTCATGTCTAAAACACCAAAAGCAATGGCAACAAAAGCCAAAATTGACAAATGGGATCTAATTAAACTAAAGAGCTTCTGCACAGCAAAAGAAACTACCATCAGAGTGAACAGGCAACCTACAGACTAGGAGAAAATTTTTGCAACCTACTCATCTGACAAAGGGCTAATATCCAGAATCTACAATGAACTCAAACAAATTTACAAGAAAAAAACAAACAACTCCATCAAAAAGTGAGCAAAGGATATGAACAGACACTTCTCAAAAGAAGACATTTATGCAGCCAAAAAACACATGAAAAAATGCTCATTATCACTGGCCATCAGAGAAATGCAAATCAAAACCACAGTGAGATACCATCTCACACCAGTTAGAATGGCCATCATTAAAAAGTCAGGAAACAACAGGTGCTGGAGAGGATGTGGAGAAATAGGAACAAAAAAAATAGGAACTTTTACACTGTTGGTGGGACTGTAAACTAGTTCAACCATTGTGGAAGTCAGTGTGGCAATTCCTCAGGGATCTAGAACTAGAAATACCATTCGACCCAGCCATCCCATTACTGGGTATATACCCAAAGGATTGTAAATCATGCTACTATAAAGACACATGGACATGTATGTCTACTGCGGCACTATTCACAATAGCAAAGACTTGGAACCAAGCCAAATGTCCAACAACGATAGACTGGATTAAGCAAATGTGGCACATATATACCATGGAATACTATGCAGCCATAAAAAATGATGAGTTCATGTTCTTTGTAGGGACATGGATGAAGCTGGAAACCATCATTCTCATCAAACTATCACAAGGGCAAAAAACCAAACACCACATGCTCTTGCTCATAGGTGGGAATTGAACAATGAGAACACATGGACACAGGGAGGGGAACATCACACATTGGGGACTGTTGTGGGGTGGGGGGTGGGGGGTGGGGGGAGGGATAGCATTAGGAGATATACCTAATGCTAAATGACGAGTTAATGGGTGCAGCACACCAACATGGCACATGTATACATATGTAACTAACCTGCACGTTGTTCACATGTACCCTAAAACTTAAAGTGTAATAATAATAAAATAAAATAATAAAAAAATGGGCAAAAGATCTAACAGATACCTTACTAAAGAAGACATCCACATTGCAAATAAGCATATGAAAAGACACTCCACATCACATGTCATCAGGGAAATGCAAATTAAAACAATGAGATACTGTTAATGGAAAGCAGTCCCAATCCAGACCCTAAGAGAGGGTTCTTGGATCTCGCACAAGAAAGAATTCAGGGCGAGTCCACAGAGTAAAGTGAAAGCAAGTTTATTAAGAAAGTAAAAGAATAAAGAATGGCTACTCCATAGGCAGGGCAGCCAGGAGGGTGGCTGGTTGCCCATTTTTATGGATATTTCTTGATTATATGCTGAACAAGGGGTGGATTATTCATGCCTCGCCTTTTTAGACCATATAGGGTAACTTCCTGATGTCGCCATGGCATTTGTAAACTGTCCTAGTGCTGGTGGTAGTGTAGTAGTGAGGATGATCAGAAGTCACTCTCATTGCCATCTTAGTTTTGGTGGGATTTGCCAGCTTCTTTACTGCAGCTGTTTTATCAGAAAGGTTTTTATGACCTGTATCTTGTGCCAACCTCCTATCTCAGACTGTGACTTAGAATGCCTAACTGTCTGGGAATGCAGCCCAGCGGATCTTACCCTTATTTTACACAGCCCCTATTCACGATGGATTTGCTCTGGTTCAAACGCCTCTGACAATACCACTACACACCTTTTAGAATGGTCAAAATTCAGAACACTGACAACACCAAGTGCTGGTGAGGATGTAGAGCAACAGGTACTCTCATTCACTGCTGGTGGGAATAAAAAATGATATAGCCATTCTGGAAGACAGTTTGGCATTTCTTACAAAAATAAACACATCCTTACCATACAATCCAGCAACTGCTCACCTTGGTATTTACTCAAATATGTTAAAAACCTATGTCCACACAAAAACCTGTGGATGAACTGTTTAGAGCAGTTTTATTCATAATTGCCAAAACTTGGAAGCAAACAAGATGTCCTTTATTAGGTAAATGAATAAACTGTGGTCCATCCAGACAATGGTATATTGAAATATTATTTAGTGCTAAAAAGAAATGAGCTATAAGAAGCGAAAAGACATGGAAGAAACTTAAATGCATATTACTAGTGAAAGAAGCTAATCTGAAAAGGCTACCTACTCTATGATACATATGACATTTTGGAAAAGGCAAACTTGGAGACAGTAAAAGGATAAGTGGTTGCCAGGGGTTTGGAGCAAAGAAGGAATGAACATGTGGAGCACAGATGATTTTTAGAGCTGTGAAACTACTTGTATGACACTGTTACAGGAAATGAGGCCTGACCCAGACCCCAAAAGAGGGTTCTTGGATTTCGCACAAGAAAGAATCCAAGGAGAGTCTGTAAAGTGAAAGCAAGTTTTTAAGGAAAGTAAAGGAATAAAAGAATGGCTATTCCACAGACAGAGCAGTCCCGAGGGCTGCTATTTGCCTATTTTTATGGTTATTTCTTGATGATATGCTAAACAAGGGGTAGATTATTCTCCTTGTTTAAAAAATATCAAAGAGTAATTTTTTCATGTAATTATAAAAAACTGACAGGTAATACAACCAAAGGATCATTTTCATTTCAGAGTGAAACAAGAATGAGTTTTCTTTTTCTCTTAGAAAAAGTATAACTTCTACTTATAGTTTTTCTCTCTTTTAAGGTTTTCTCTCTTAGAGGTAGAGAAGCACTCTCTATGATGTTCTCATTTTCTGACAAAATTTTTTCAAAATGCAGTAATTCAGAGATCTGCTTCTGATAAGGGTATTGACTCTATGGCTATGGAAAAACTTCAGGATACCAGGAGTCTTCCTTATCAGGGCTTGTCTGTATAGGGAGCAATGAATGATAATGACCTGAGGAGGGTTTTTTTTTTGTGTGTGTGAAAGTAAGAAAACAAGATATGTGACAAATCTCACAAGTGCTCCATTTGCATAGAGTACAAAGTGTTTCTTTCCAGGCAAAATTGTGTTTGGCATTTTTTTCTTCTTTCTTTCTTAAAAACCATTTTCAACTTAATTAAGGGGCACAAACATACAGTTAGATAGAACTGGTAAAGGACAGGGTTCCCAATCCAGACCCCAAGAGAGGCTTCTTGGATCTTGTTCAAGAAAGAATTCAGGGCAAGCCCGCAGTGCGAAGAGAAAGCAAGTTTATTAAGAAAGTAAAGGAATAAATAAATGGCTCCTCCATAGACAGAGCAGCCCCCAGGGCTGCTGGTTACCCATTTTTATGGTTATTTTTTGATGATATGCTGAACAGGGGTGGATTATTCATGCCTCCCCTTTTGAGTCCATATAGGATAACTTCCTGACGTTGCCACAGCATTTGTAAACTGTCATGGCGCTGGTGGGAGTGTAGCAGTGAGGACGACCAGAGGTCACTCTCATTGCCATTTTGATTTTGGTGGATTTTGGCTTGCTCCTTTACTGCAACCTGTTTTATCAGCAAGGTCTTTGGGACCTGCATTTTGTGCTGACCTCCTATCTCATCTTATGACTTAGAATGCCTTAACCATCTGGGAATGCATCCCAGTAGTTTCAGCCTCATTTTACCCAGCTCCTGTTAAAATGGAGTTGCTTTGGTTCAAATGCCTCAACAGAAGCTATAAGTTATAGTATTCTATAGTAGAGTAGGGAAATTGTAGTTAATAATTTATTGTATATTTCAAAAAAGCCAGAGGAAAAGATTTAAGTGTTCTAAACACAAGCACAATGTTTGAGGTAATGGATATTCCAGTTACCCTGATTTGATCATTACACACTGTACACAAGTATCAAACTATGACATGTGCCCCCCAAATATGTATATATCAATAAAAAAGGAAATAAAATTTCAAAATATTGACAGCATTTGTAATTTCTAAAAAGGACTAAAAAACGTAAGTGTTATTTTTTGATGTCAACAGCAAGAACGTAGTGAACAAAACAAGGAGTTGGCTATTTAAGGAGATGGCCTACAATTTCAATCAGTTGTGTAGTAAAGGGGAACCTCTACGTTGCCAATTTTTCAATGATATGCTTCAAAATGTTAAAAAGAGATATCATTTCTTCAGAGAAGACACACACAAATGGAAGAATATCCCACGCTCATGGATAGAAAGAATCAATATCATTAAAATGGCCATACTGCCCAAAGCAATTTACAGATTCAATGCTATTCTTATCAAACTACCAACTACATTCTTCACAGAACTAGAAAAAACTATTTTAAAATTCATATGGAACCAAAAAAAGGGCTCAGATAGACAAAGCAACCATAAGCAAAAAATAACAAAGCTGGAGTCATCATGTTACTCAACTTCAAATTATGTTACAAGGTTACAGTAACTGAAACAGGATGGTACTATTGCAAAAACAGGCATATCAATCAATGGAACAGAATAGAGAGCCCAAAAATAAGGCCACACATCTGATATTCAACAAAGCTGACAAAAACAAGCAATGGGGAAAAGACTCCCTTTTCAATAAATGATGCTGGGATTACTGGCTACCCATATGCAGAAGATTGAAGTGGGACCCATTCCTTACACAATATATAAAAATCAACTGAAGATGGAGTAAAGATTCAAATGTAAAACCTAAAACTATAAAAACCCCAGAAGACAACATAGGCAATACCATCCTGAACATAGGAACAGGCAAAGATTTCATGACAAAGACACAAAAAGCAATTGAAACAAAAGTAAACATTGACAAATGAGGTCTAATTAAACTTAAGAGCATCTGCACAGAAAAATAAAATATTAACAGAGTAAACAGGAACCTAGAGAATGAGAGAAAATATTTGCAAACTATGCATCTGACAAAGATCTAATATCCAGCATTTATAAGGAACTTAAACAAATTTACAAGATAAAAACAAACGACCCTATTAAAAAGTGGGCAAGGGACATGAACAGACACTTTTCAAAAGAAGCCAACAAATGTATGAATAAAAGCTCAATATCACTGTTCATTAGAGAAATGGAAATCAAAACCACAATGAGATACCATCTCACACCAGTCAGAATGGCCATTATTAAAAAGTCAAAAAACTAACAGATGCTGGCAAGGTTGTGGAGAAAATGAAACACTGGTGGGAGTGTAAATTAGTTTTAACATTGTGGAAAGCAGTATGGTGATTCCTCAAAGAGCTAAAAGCAGAACTACCATTCGACCCAGCAATTCCATTACTGGGTATATACCCAGAGGAATATAAATCATTCTATCATAAAGACTCATGTAGGGAAATGTTCATTGCAGCACCATTCCCACTAGCAAAGACATGGAATCAAACTAAATGTCCATCAATGACAGACCGGATGAAGAAAATGTGGTACATATATATCATGGAATACAATGCAGCCATAAAAAAGAATGCAATCATGTCTTTTATGGGAACGTGGATGGAGCTTGAGGCCATATCCTTAGCAAACTAATGCAGGAACAGGAAACCAAATACCACATGTCCTCACTTATAAGTGGGAGATAAATGATGAACCCATGAACACAAAGAAGGGAACAACATACACTAGGGTCTACTTGAGGGTGGAAGGTGGGAGGAGGGAGATGATCAGGAAGGAGAATTAACAGGTGCTAGGCTTAATACCTGGGTGATGAAATAACATGTATAACACACCCCCATGACATGAGTTTACCTATATAGCAAACCTTCACATGTATCCCTGAACCTAAAATAAAAGTTAAAAAAATATTATTTCTTTAATGTATCTCATAATTGGCAAAGAGCCATTTCTAGCCTTTTTCCCAATAGAAATAGGGGGATTTCAGAAACCTTACATCATTTTTCTGGTATGTTGTAGAAGAGGTTAGAGGCCAGAGAATCACAGTGTGCTTTGTTATCCCAAGGATATGTGGGCCGCACTGCCTAGTAAATTTAGAACTCTTTGTAATAGACTCAACAGTTATTTTTAAAGAAATTTATAGGTTAGCCTGCCCTAAAGCTGTTGCAGAAAAATGAGGATTCCATTTGTTCTGGAAACAATTATCAGAAGTAGAGAGCTCCAAAGATGAAGCTTTTTTTCTCATATTTCTATATTAATAATCATTAACAGTCCAATTCCCGTTTTAAGCAAGCTACCTTTTATTCTGTAACACCCCCCTTTTTTCCACCAGAAAACTAGAAATTTGAAAGAATATAACCACTTGTGGAAAAAACATAGCTATATATTTGTATCTACTACATTTTGAAGAAAAGGTAACTGCCCTGTGAGTTCTTCCTGCCCACTGCAAAAACAAAATAAATTCACTGAGACCATGGCATTGCAATAGAGTTTAATTGACATGAGGCCAGCCATCCCACATGGGAGACAGAGTTGTTACCCAAATCAATCTCCCAGAAAATTTGGAGGCTAGGTTTTTCACGAATAGTTTAGTGGGCCAGGGAGTCGGCTTCTGGGTGAGGCCACAGAACCAGCTGGCAGGAGTTGGTGGGTCCGAGTGGACACATAGGTCATCAGAAATGCAAACACCTGAAAAGACATCGCAATAGGCCAATCTTAGGGTCTACAATAGTGATGCTATCTGCAAGAGTAATTGGGGGAGTTGCAAGTCTTGTGACCTCTGGGATAACGGCTAGTAATTCTTTATAACTACTCCTTAGCAGAATTCAGGCCCCTCACACTCTAACCTGGTGGCCTTTCATTAGCTTTACAAAGGCAGTTTAGTTTTGGGGAAGAGCTGTTATCATCTAAACTATAAAGGTCTCCCAAAATTAGCTTGGTCTAAGCCCAAGAATGACCAAGAGCAGTTTGGAGGTTAAAGACAAGATGGGGGTTAGTTAGATCAGATCTCTTTCACTGTCATAATTTTCTCACTGTTATAATTTTTGCAAAGGCAGTTTCAAAAAGTATACATGTAACACATACTTTTTTAAGCTATAGAAAATATGAGGAGAAGTAAGCCCTATGGTCAACACTTAACTTTCATTGTTTTATTTAATTCTCACAGCAGCCTTTTCAAATTTGAGGATGCACAGAGGAGAAAATCCTTTGCCTAGTTCAGCATGTCTGGATCTGTCTGGCTCTCTAATCTTGTTGGGTCAAACTTTAACACATTTTTATCTCTTTTGACTGGGAGGAAGCATGTATTAGAAACAGCACACTATCTGAGACCTTGGGCAAGAGTCTTGGTTCCTCTGTGGCATAATTTCTCATTCTATGTCAGAAGAGACAATATAATAATCTACTCTCCCAAACTTACAAAACAGTTTCCAAAGAGATTGCTTTCTGGTGATACAATGATGGATTGGGCCGGCCTGGAAAAGATGCTTCATCGAACGACAGTGGGCAGGAGCTGGGTATGCAGATGCCCCTGTCCATAGAATGATGGACTGGGAAGTACTGGAAGTAGTGGTAGGTACTAATTGCATGCAAGGAACATTTTTGTGGGGAGCTGAGCAGCCTGTTCACTCCCATTAAAGGGAACCCAGCTGATATGTAAGGAAGACTGACATTACCATGCCTGAGTTTCCCCCTTCCCTTTGCAGAATAATTCACATGTATTTTTTTTTTAATACTTTAAGTTCTGGGTTACACGTGCAGAACGTGCAATTTTGTTACATAGGTATACACGTGCCCTTGTGGTTTGCTGTACCCATCAACCCATCACATACATTAGGTATCTCTCCTAATGTTATTCCTCCCCTAGTCCCCCGCCCACCGACCAGCCCCAGCGTGTGATGTTCCCCTCCCTGTGTCCATGTGTTCTCATTGTTCAACTCCTACTTATGAGCGAGAACATACTGTGTTTGGTTTTTTGATCTGGTGATAGTTTGCTGAGAATGACGGTTTCCAGCTTCATCCATGTCCCTGGAAAGGACATGAACTCATCCTTTTTTATGGCTGCATAGTATTCCATGGTGTATATGTGCCACATTTTCTTAATCCAGTCTATCACTGATGGACATTTGGGTTGGTTCCAAGTCTTTGCTATTGTGAATAGTGCTGCAATAAACATATGTGTGCATGAATTAACATATACCTTTAAGGGCAGCCAGTATCAATCATCTCTTTTCCATGTGCCTGGCATTGTATAACTATTAAATCTCATTTAATTATCTCAACAATCCTATGAAGTAGAGTAAGTACTTTTTAAATCTCTATATTACAGAAGGTACAATCAAAGATTTGAATAAATCACCTTGCTTTAATTATGAACCCATCTGTAGCACTTCCATAGGCTTCCGTGTATTTTTACAAAATTGTGGAGCTCTTGATTTCCCTTAGCTGAGAGAAGCTAAAGGACAAGCTTTAAAATAGGTCAGCAACATAATCCCATTTTCATGGGAATTACTAATATAAGATTAACCTGATTTTATTGTCTCAGCCCTGTAACCTTCAACCTGTCCCAGACCATTGCGCCTGAGAACCTGGGCCTTCAAAAGAGACAGAAATGTTACTCAGCACTCAACGGTAACTCTATTTTTAAATAATAGCTTTATTGAGATGTAATTCAAATACTATAAAATTTACCTTTTTTAAGTGTACAATTCAGTTGTTTTTAATATATCCACAAGGATGTACAACTATCACCAAGTCAATTTTATAACATTTTTGTCACCCCCTAAAGAAACCCCCATTAGTGGTCACTCTCCATTTCTCCTCGTCTTCTCCAGACCTAGGAAATCACCAATCTATTTTCTGTCTTTATGAATTTCCCTATTCTGGAAATTGAATATAAGTAGATTCATACTATATGCAGTTCTTTGTGACTAACTCCTTTCACTTAGCATAATATTTTCATGGTTCATCCAGGTTATAGTGTGTATCAGTACTGCATTCCTTCTTATGGGTGCATAATATTCCATCGTATGAATATAAAACATTGTATTTATTCATCCATCAATTGATTGACATTTGGATTATTTTCACTTCTTGCCTGTTATGAATAATTCTGTTATGAAATTCTAGGAAAGGTTTCTGTGTGAACATATGTTTTCAATTCTCTCTAGGAGCGGAATGACTGATTTATGTAGAAATTTGATGTTTCTACATCTTAAGGAATTGACAAATTTTTTTGCAAAGTACTAGTAGTTATGAAGTGATGTCTCATTGGTTATAATTTGCATTTCTCTAGCAGCTAATTATTTTGAGCATCTTTTTATGTACTTATTAGCCATTTGTATATCTTAGTTGGAGAAATGGCTACTAAATCCTTTTTGTATTTCTAAAACTGAGTTATTTATGTTTTTGTTGTTGAGTTGTAAGAGTTGTTTATGTATTCTGGATACAAACTCCTTATAAGATACATGATTTGCAAATATTTTCTCTTATTATGTGGATTATCTTTTCACTTTCTTAATAGTGTCTCTTAAGCACAAAAGCTTTTAATATTATAAAAATGGTGTCATATCCAGGAAACCATTGCTTTGTCCTAAGACATAAATATTTACTCCTATATTTTCTTCTAGAATTTCGTCAACACTTGTTATTTTTCATTTATATCTGCCACTTTACAATATGTATGAGATGATGTATCTTTGTGGTTTTAGTTTGTATTTCTCTGATATTGAACATTTTTTCGTATTCCTGTTGGCTGTTTGTATATCTTCTTTTGAGAAATCTCTATTTTAATTCTTTGCCCATTTTAAATAGGGTTATTTCTATGTTTTGCTATTGAGCTTGCTATTTTTTAAAATATGGGCATTTTGAGTAATAAATTTCCCTCTAAACACTGCCTTCAATGTATCCCATGAGTCATGGTGGGTTTTTTTCTTAATTTTCATTCATCTTAAAGTACTTTCTAATTTCCCTTGTGATTTCTTCTTTAATCCATTGGGGTTTTTTGGTTTGTTTGTTTTTGTTTTTTTTAGCAGTGTGTTGCTTAATTTCCACATATTTGTGAATTTCCTAAATTTTGTTCATTGGTTAATTTCTAATTTTATTCCATTGTAGTTGGAGGACATTCTTTACATGATGTAAATCCTTTTTAATTTATGGAGGCTGGTTTTGTGGCCCAACGTGTTGTCTATCCTCAAGAATGTTTCATGTGCACTTGGAAAGACTGTATATTCTGTTGTTGAGTGGAGTGTTATTTAGATGTCTGCTGGGTTTACTTAAAGTGTTGTTTAAGCCTTTTATTTTCTTTTTGATCTTCAGTCTTAATGTTCAATCCATTATTAAAAGTGAGGTATTGAAGTTTCCAATTGTTGTTATTGAACTGAATATTTTTCTTTGCAATTCTGTCAGTTCTTATTTCTTGTATTTTTAGATTTTGTTCTTATATGTATACATGTTTATAATTGTTTTTCTTATTTCTGATTAATTTATTCTTTTATCACTATAAAATGTTCTTTTTAAACTCTACTTTGTCCGATATTAATATAGCAACTCCAGCTCTCTTTTGGTTACTTTATGCATTGTATTCCCTTTACCATCCTTTTATTTTCTTGCTTTGGTTCTTGAAATTTGTTTTTCTTTTTTTTTAATTTTATTATTATTATACTTTAAGTTTTAGGGTACATGTGCACAATGTGCAGGTTTGTTACATATGTGTACATGTGCCATGTTGGTGTGCTGCACCCATTAACTTGTCATTTAGCATTAGGTATATCTCCTAATGCTATCCCTCCCCCCTCCCCCCAACCCACAACAGTCCCCGGTGTGTGATGTTCCCCTCCCTGTGTCCACGTGTTTTCATTGTTCAATTCCCACCTATGAGTGAGAACATGCAGTGTTTGGTTTTTTGTCCTTGCGATAGTTTGCTGAGAATGATGGTTTCCAGTTTCATCCATGTCCCTACAAAGGACATGAACTCATCATTTTTTATGGCTGCATAATATTCCATGGTATATATGTGCCACATTTTCTTAATCCAGTCTATCGTTGTTGGACATTTGGGTTGGTTCTAAGTCTTTGCTATTGTGAATAGTGTTGCAATAAACATACGTGTGCATGTGTCTTTATAGCAGCATGATTTATAATCCTTTGGGTATATACCCAGTAATGGGATGGCTGGATCAAATGGTATTTCTAGTTCTAGATCCCTGAGGAATCGCCACACTGACTTCCCCAATGGTTGAACTAGTTTACAGTCCCACCAACAGTGTAAAAGTGTTCCTATTTCTCCACATCCTCTCCAGCACCTGTTGTTTCCTGACTTTTTTTTTTTTTTGAGCAAGACTCTTGCTCTGTTGCTCAGGCTGGAGTGCAGTGGTGCAATCTTGCCTCACTGCAAGCTCCGCCTCCCGGGTTCACGCCATTCTCCTGCCTCAGCCTCCCAAGTAGCTGGGACTACAGGTGCCCACCACCACACCCGGCTATTTTTTTGTATTTTTAGTAGAGATGAGGTTTCACCGTGTTAGCCAGGATGGTCTCGATCCCCTGACCTCGTTATCTGCCCAGCTTGACCTCCCAAAGTGCTAGGATATACATGGCACATGTATACATATGTAACTAACCTGCACGTTGTTCACATGTACCCTAAAACCTAAAGTATAATAATAAAAAATAAAAAATAAAATAAAATAAAATAAAGAATTTTTGCTTAAAAAAAGTATATATTTTGTAGACAGCATGTGGCTGGAATATGTTTTTTAATCTATTTTCCAATCTCTGCCTTTTGATTAGAATTTTAATCCATTTACATTTAGTGTCATAACTGATATGAAAATATTTATATCTGCCACTTTACAGTTTGTATTATATATTTCTCTTATGCCCTTTTTTTGCTCCTGTAGCCCTTCATTATTGCCTTCTTTTCTGTTACATTTTTTTATTGTATCATTTTAATTCCCCTTCTTTTTTTATTTCACTATATTTTTTACTTATTTTCTTAGTGGGTGCCCTGGAGATTATAATTAACAATTATAACAAGCACTTTGGATTAATACCAATTTAATGTCAATAATACACAAAAACTTTGCCACTATATGTTTGTTCTATCGCCCCATTTTTGTGTTACTATTGTTATATAAATTACATCTTTATACATTATAGGTTCATCTAATTATTACTTTATGCGGTCATATTTTTATTTCATTTATTATTTATTTTTATTTCCATTTTATTTTAGATTCAAGAGGTACATGTGCGGGTTTGTTACAAGGGTATATTGTATGATGCTGAGGCTTGGGCTTCTACTGATCCCAACACTCAGATAGTGATCCCAATTTCCAATAGGAAGTTTTTCACCCCTCTCCCTCTCTCTCCCTTATAGTAGTCCCTGGTGTTTATTGTTCCAAACTCTATGTCTGGATGTATCTCCCACTTATGAGTGAGAACACATGATATTTGGTTTTCTGCTCCTGCATTAATTTGCTTAGTACGATGACCTCCAGCTGCATTCACGTTGCTGCAAAGAACATGATTTCACTCTTTTTTATGGCTACATGGTATTCTATAGTGTATATGCACAATACTTTCTTTGTCCAATCCACAGTTGGTGGGCACCTAGGTTGTTTTCCTGTTTTTGCTATTTTGAATAGTGCTGTAAGGAACATAGAAGTATATGTGACTTTTTGGTAGAACAATTTGGGTATATACACAGGAATGGGATTTCTAGGTCAAATGGTCACTGTTTTATCTCTTTGAGAAATTCCCAGGGTGCTTTCCATAGTGGCTGAACTAATTTACATTCTCAGCAACAGTGTATAAGTGTTCTTGTTTCTTCACAGCCTCACCAATGTCTGTTATTTTTTGTATTTTTAATAATAGCCATTCTGATTAGTGTGAGATGGTATCTTATTGTGGTTTTGGTTTGCATTTCTCTGATGATTAGCAATGTTAAGGATTTTTTCATATGTTTGTTGGCCACTTTTATGTCTTTTTTGAGAAGTGTCTGTCCTTTGCTCACTTTTTAATGGGGTTATTTGGTTTTTTTCTTGATTTATTTAAGTTTCTTGTAGATTATGGATATTAGACCTTTGCTGGATACATAGTTTACAAATATTTTCTCCCATTCTGTAGGTTGTCTGTTTACTCTGTTTTGTGTTCCATTTGCTGTGCAGAAGCTCTTTGGTTTAATTTGTTCTCATCCACCAGTTTTTGTTTTTCTTGTAATTACTTTTGAGGATTTAGTCATACATTATTTGCCATGACTGATGTTGAGAAGGGCATTTCCTAGGTTTTCTTCTAGGACTTTTATAATTTGAGATCTAACATTTAATTATTTCAACCATCTTGAGTTAATTTTTGTGTATGGTGATAGGTATGGGCCTACTTTTTCTGCATATGGTTAGCCAGTTTTCCCAGGACCACTGATTGAATAGACGTCCTTTCCCCATTGCCTATTTTTGTTAACTTTGATGAATATCAGCTGGTTATAGGTTGATTATGATAAGTGAGTACCCTTCGATTCCTGTTTTTTTAATTAAAAAAGAATTGGCTGGGCACTGTGGCTCAGGTGTGTAATCCTAGTGCTTTGGGAGGCCGAGGTAGGAGGAGTACTTGAACTCAGGAGTTTGAGACCAGCCTGGGTAACACAGTAACACTCTATGTCTAAAAAAGAAAAAAAAAATTAACTGCCTGTGGTGGTGCCTGCTTATAGTCCCAGCTATGCAGCTTCTCTTGAGTACTTCTCCTGAGTAACTGGGACTACAAGGTCCCAGCTGAGATGGGAGGCTGCAGTGAGCTTTGATCCTGTCACTACATTCCAGTGTGGACAACAGAGCGAGACCCTGTCCCCTCCCCTCACCCTCAAAATAACTGATGTTTGATTTTTTAAGAAAACCATTTATTGAAGTGATTAACTATTTTTCCTTTTTGACATTTTAACTTCATGTTTTGCTAATATTGAACAAACTTTGCATTCCCAGACTAAAGTGTCTTTAATCATGGGATTGTGGTATTTTAAAATATTGTTTGACTTTATTTTCCAATATTTTATTTAGGATTTTTGTATCAATATTTATGAGTGAACCTGGGATATAGTTTTCTGTTAAGTTTTAGAATCAGTGTTACATGGTTTTATACAAATCATTGGAAATCTTTCCACCTTTTTCCTCTGGAAAATTTAACAAACATTTAAATATTTATTACGTGAAGATTTGAAAGACTTCATCTGGAAAATGAATCCTTGTACTTTGGAGGATATTTAGTCTTAGGTAACTTGAAAAATATTTTCCAGAGTTATAAATTTCTGTAGATTGTCTGCCTACTCAAGTTTTTTTTTTTAATTTGTATCTTTCTCAAAAGCTATAAAAATTTTTTTTTTCTGGATTTTCAAACTTATTAACAAGGAGTTTAAATTACCTCACTATTGGTAATCCTTTTTACTTTCTCATTCTTAATTGTTCTTTTATTTTACAATTTTATCACAGTGATATCAAAGAATGTGATTTAAACTATTTGCTGTAGGATGTTCCTTTCTTTTTCTTTTCTTCTTCTTTTATTTCTTCCTTTTTTTTTTTTTTTTTTTTTTGAGACAGTCTCCCTCTGTTTCTCAGGCTGGAGTGCAGTGGCGCAATTTCGGGTCACTGCAACCTCCACTTCCCGGGCTCAAGGGATCCTCCCACTTCAGCCTCCCAGGTAGCTGGGACTACAGGCTTGCGCCACAACACCCAGCTAATTTGTTACATTTTTGGTAGAGCTGGGGTTTCGTCATGTTGCCCACATGGGTCTTGAATTCTCGAGCTCAAGAGATCCTCCTCAGCCTCCCAAAGTATTGAGATTACAAGCATGAGTCACCGCACCTGGCCCAGGATGTTCCTTTTTGACATTAAGTCAGCTGAATGGCTTGGAAAGCAGGCCGTGTTCTTTCAAGTATGTACCCTTTCTTAACCAATGCAGTCTAGAGGCTTGCTTGAAAATGTGATCCCAAGACCACCAGCACTGACCTGGCCAGGGAGCTTGTTAGAGATGTAGAATTTCAGGTCCCACCCCAGACTTACAGTCACAACCTACATATTTAGCAAGATCTGCTAGTGATCCATGTGTATATTAAAATTCTGGAGAATTTCATACTTTAAATCATAACATTTAATTCGATTGTGAATGTCTTCCACATCACATGTTATTTCTTAATGTTGCATTTTTAAAATGAAATCCATCTTTCGTTATAATCTAGCAAAAAGCAAGTTTTTAAAGTTATGACACTGAATACAGTGTAAAATTGCCACCACTTTTCTGAGGACCTAATTACAGCTGGGACTGGCTCCTAACCACATTCTGATGTCATCCTTTCTTCCATATATCCTCCCTTCTACTGCTTGCTAACTTTTAGAATTAGGACCCAAGGATTTGGGCTCTGCAGACTAGGCAGACATGGTCACACCCCCCCCACTGAACTGCAAAATCAAGGTAATAACAATGTTTTTGTCCGTATGTTTTTCTGTGATGCTCTGGATTGGGCTCAAGCCACCAGGCAGTGATGCCAGCCCTTGTGCTGAACATCAACGGCAAGAAACAAGCAGTGCATTCTTTCTTCCTCGCAGCACAGCAACTCCAGGAAACCAGAGGAAAGGAGGGCAGGGAAAGACCAGCAAGCTGGTAGCCACAGAGGAGCTTGAAAGGTTAGGATTGGGCACAAGTCAAGCTAGTGTATGCATCTCAGGAATTAGGGCTTTGCAGAAGTAATTCATAAAAATATATTACATTCTCATCATGCCAGACCAATGACCTTTCTCAAGGAAATTGTCTTACATCTAAAAACATGGCAAGTGTTCTGGATTTGCTGGCTGTTGCGTTTCATTTTTGTGCATAATAACTCTGGAAATATCTCTGGCAGAGGAGAATTTCCAAACAAGCAAGAAGTGGATAAACCATGGCAGCTCATTCTTGTAGGGCCTATCAAGTTACCCAGGCAGGCAATTTCATCATGTCCAGGATGAGGACTACCTTCAGCAAATGTGTAGCTCACTTAGCTCAGAAAAAAATGCTGATCCTTGGTCCAGCCAATACCCTGGATGAGACTGAATCCTCATATTCGTGAAGCTTGACACAAACAATCTACTCAATTGGCACGTGTGTGAGAAATTGGCAATGCCTGTTCCACAAACATCTGAAAAATTTTGAGAGCAGGTTTTGACTAACTTAACTCCTTTAAGTTCTTACCAACCAGGTGTTTTTTAGGTTGCTTTATGATCAGACCTTTCTGGAATCAGGGGATTGCTTTGGTCTGGATTAGATCTCCTGTATCACAGATGCCACTAAATGGACCCCCTGAGACGACATTTCAGATCCTGGATCAGGCCCCATTGTATATAGCTCTCCTCTTCCTCTCTCCCCTTCTTCTGTTCCTTTCCTCTTTTCTCTTCTACCTCTCTCTCCATTTCATTACCCCCACAGGCTTATGTTTGGGATCCCCAGAGCATTGCATCAGTTATCCAGTAGACATCTATTATGTATCAGACATAATGCTGGATCACCGTTATCTTGGAAGGTCAGAGGAAAAAACTTTCCAAGGCAGGTGAAACTTGAACAATAATAAGCTAAGATAGTCTTATTGATGTTTCTTGAAGCAAAACAAACAAATGTTGCTGAGGCCTGGACTAATTCCTCCTGGACTTATCATTCCTCCTTCTTTTACATTCTTTCTAGTCCAAAGTGAAATATTAGATTTGTAAAACAGATTTTGATTCTATTTAGAATTTTCTCAATACAATATATATAGAATAAATATGAACATTCTTTCAAGTATTAGTAGTTTTCACTGCAAATTGAAGATCTAAACTTAAATTTCCAAGCATGTATTAATTCATTTGAACTTCTCATATTGGATCACAAAGAAAGCATCCTCTCTAAAATTCCAGATGTGTAATTGACCCTACTGTTTCCTCTTATCTAAATAAAGTATACTGAAGTTGTGAGCTGTTTGCTACATCAAAATATTGGAGGTAAAGGACTATGTTTTAGTTGAATATCTTCTTATTAGGACCTGGAACTAGTGTCAAATTAGAGCCGTTACGTTCTTCCCTAAGGGCCCTCCAGAAACAAGAGTGAATATTGTAGGGGAACCAGTGCAACATTGGCCAATGATTTCATTATCAGTAGGAGCTGGAAAGAGTTTTTCCAAAAGTCAGTTTTGGCCTTTCTGCATAAGTCTTGGCACAGCCTCTGTATCCTAGAAATTGGAGTCAAGTTGGAAAGCCTTCCTTCTCCTTGTCCTTGCTTCTTTTGACTCTTGCTTTTATGGCTTCTTCTTTGTCAATTGATTTACTTCTGCATGTACAGACTCACTTCACTTTCCCAAGAGAAGAAGGCCAGAAGTTCCAACCCTTTGGCTTTTGTCTTAGGTTCACAGCTGTTTTTCCTATCGTTGTCCTCTGCTCAGGTTGTCTCACTACTGACACAGTTGGATGTGGTTGTTTAGGTTAATGTCTACTAATACCATCACTCTAACTATTTTGATTGCATTTAGTATTCTTTCTGTCTCTGAGGTCATCAAGAGAACAAACAATCTTTTGTAAGTCATTTCATTTTTCTTATTTTACTGGCAACATAATAAAATCAGGAAAATCCTTTCTGATGACAAGTTCGGTTGGAGATAAATCTTAGAGCCATGGAATAGATGGTGTGATGAAGCATCACTGCTGTCATCTGAATCCTGTGTCCTTCCCCACCTCCAAAGTCATATGTTAAAATCTAATCTCCAATGCAATAGCATCAAGAGGTAGGGCCTTTAGGAGGTGATTTGGTCAGGAGGGCTCCACAAGGGATTCATGCTCATATAAAAGAGGTCTGAGGGAGCTTATTTGCCTCTTCCTCTATGTGAGGATGCATAGAGAAGGTGCCATATGTGAAGTAAAGAGTGAGTCCTCACCACGCACCAAATCTTCTGGTGCCTTGATCTTGGATGGACATCCTAGCCTCCAGAACCATGAGAAATAAATTTCTATTATTTATAACTTGCCCAGTCTGTGGTATTTGGTTATGGTAGCAGGAATGGACTAAGACAGTCACAAAAGTTAACTTTTTCACTTGTGCAGTTTTGGAGCTCTCTGCTTATGTAGGTTTGTCTTCTGTGTGGTGACCCTGTGGTTCATTGTCCCCACCTAGAATTTGCAGCAACATTTTCATCTCTTGGCCAGGTAGATCATTCTCTGTTTAGTTAACCTATTCTCTCACTATGTCTGGATTTTAATTTACTCATTAGTGAGTAACAAAGGAAAAATCCTTGTTAATTCTAATTGGAAAACATGATTAAACCCGTCTCTCAAAATCAAGCCTCTTTTTCCTTTAGGTCCTACAGTGCTGCTGTGCTCATGGCACCTGCTGACAAGGGCTGAGGTGCCAGGGTTGGTCAGTGTAACCTCTGCTGACCCAGGACATTTTTAGGGCCCAAGAACTTGGAAAATTTTTTTAGATAGCTCAGAAGCGAACGTTCTGCTCTCCCAGGCCTTTGTTCCTCCATGCTTATCATGCCTAGTGTTGCTTTTTCCCCTTTTAAGTTTTCCTGAATAATATTATTGCTTTTCATTAGTGCACTCCTCCCTACTTTGACCAGCTCCTCCCCACTGGCTGAAAAATGTTTCACATTTTCCTGAGGTCAGCTCCTGGCTGACTGGCCAGGAACCTCAACTGCAGAAAGCACCAAAACAGCCCTTTCACTAAAAGGGAAAACTTTTATTGAAAGGGGAACTGAAGTTTTAAAGCTGAGTGCAAATAGAGATTGACCACAAAATTCTTGTTGCTGTAGGTGTGGCACTTCACTTGTTTTCCTGAGTGTGTGTGTCTGTGTGTGTGTGTGTGAGAGAGAGAGTCTAATGTATCTGGGTTTAGTATCTTTTATCCTCTATTTGTATTCATTTACTCATTCATTCTCATCCTCTCTCTTTTACATGGCTTCAAAATAATTTTTTCCTGTTATTTTCATCATTAAAACACAATCAGAACTGATGGTCAGGTGGTCCTCAGTGGCACAGCTATCATGACTGTTAAATATAGAAATACTTCTGTACCTGACGGCAAGTAACTGTTGCCACAAGACCCACCTGAGTGCTCCTCTGATGCCAAGGGATCCCCTAGCCCTCCTCACAGTCCAACTTCTGAAGGGCTTGTATGCAGCATAGTGAGAGGGGTGTCCTCCAGGATCCTGCTTTGGCGCACCATCTGCCTGCACCCACCCACTCTTAGGTGGTGCCCTCTATGCTGTACTAGTTATCACATATTTTGATCTTCACCTCCTGTTAATAACAATATTAACCCAGACTGTATGGCTATTTAGCCAATCTTAGTTCTGGAATTCAGCCAAGATTCGGGAAGAAAACAGAAGAAATCCCAGAACCATCAGAATAGATTTCACAAAGTCTAGGCATTGTGCTCATACATGTTCCTCATAAGGAAAGACACTGGGACAACTTAGAGACAAAATTCTTTTTTCTGAAGGAGACTGAATACAACATAAACCTGTAATTATGAAACTTTATCTTGAAGCACTGCTCATCCATGGCAATGGAAGATGGCATGGGAGGCAATGACAAGCATGCATGTGGGATATCAGGATGTTTGGGAGGGAAGTGGTTTGATTTGGGGAATAAGCAGTTGGTCTTTGAAAGTATGACAACAGTGAAGGGAGGATTTATTTTCTGGGATTGCATTGAAATGGCAGGAATTCCTGAGACTGATGAGGCAGTCATTTCTATGGGTTCCTCTGGAAGGACCTAAGTCCTTAGCACTTCTGGTTCTCCTGAATTTGGAGTCTGGGTGAAGTGGCTCCAGCAGGCCAGGGGTTAGTCCTCTGCCTGTGAGGCCTGTTGGAAGTGAAGGATACAGTAGCTACAAGGTTACAGAGAACTGGTCAAAGGCACTCAGGGGAATCTGAGTTGACAATCAGTGTGGCTCCTGCAGGGGCCTCCAGCAAGTTAGCTAACTTAAGTGTGCTTTGGTTTTCTCCTCTGTAAATGGAGAATAAAATATGTCCCTACTGCAGTACCTCCCCCACCCCCGCTTCCTTTTTTTTTTTTTTTTCAATTTAAATCTCTGTAGTTGGCCCTGACAAATGTCAAATGTCAGTAATGACTTTTGCTGGGAGAACTAGAAATAAAGTGGCTCCTGGGAAAAAGAAACATCCTAAGGGCGTATAGCCATGAGATATCCTGGAACCCCACATGCTGTCTGACCAAGCCTGGCTGAATTGTATATCTTTCTTAAATTTTTTAAATTAAAAAAAGTTTTTAAATGCTTGAAAAATAATGGGAAAAAAAACACCCAGAAAAATTAACGCCCATATACTGCTCTCCTAGATTTAAAGCTATCAGCATCTTCACACACACACACACACACACACACTCACACACTCACACACTTCCTTTTGTAAGCCATCTGAAAGTATGCAGGCATCATGACACATCACTCCCATATAATTTTCCTATTCAGTAATCACAATTGAATAGGGACATTTCACATCTAAAGAACATTAATTCAATAATACCTAACACATAGTCAATAACTAAATTTCCTAAATTGTTTTCAGAATGTCATTAGAGTCAAGGTTAATGCATCACATTTGCCTGCTATGTTTCTTTCATAGCCTTTAGTCTAGAACAGCTTTCCCTTCTCCCTCTGTTCTTTCTCATGGAACCTTTGAAGCGTCCATGCCAGGTATCTTGCAAAGCACTCCATGGATTCCAGTCACTGTTTCCTTGTTAGATTGCATTTCTGAGCTGGCTTTTCTATCCATGGTCCTGTGGGTCATGGGGTTGGCTTTGATGCTGTGACCTGAGGACCTTGCTAGGTATTTGGGGTTAGACTTAGAGAACAAAGAGCAAATTTTGTATAGATTTGAAGACTCAAACTTATAACACGCCTCTGAAGGACTCCAGGTTTATTCAGTCCCTACTCACCATCACCTTAACTTATACAAAATCAGTCAGACTCACTACAGAATGACCTCTGAGATCATTTCTAAAATTCACAGCAGAAAAGGAACAGAAGTGTTTGATTCATTTTTCTTCTGCACTGATGATGTGGGCTAACTCTCAAGGCACCAAAATAAAAGAGGTTGATTGTAGACTTGGAAGAAGAGGATTTGTTGTTTCTGTCTTGAGTATTTGTGAAGAAATCTCCTCAGCTTCCACAGAACAGACTGACCAGGCTATAAATTGGGCTAAGACTTTGAAATGTGAAATGATGGGGGTTGGGTAGACAAAAAAATGGGCCATCATTGCCACAAGCCACCCAGCACTCAGACAGCTCCTCTCATTTCTCAAGAAATCTATAATCATGGAGCCAGAAGAGATCATTTTGGAGATGATGAAATGGAGGCTCAGCGAGAGAGAGAGATTTGTCCAATGCTACCCAGTTCGTTGGTGGGCATGACAATAAAGCCTGTGTCCTGAATCCAGCCCAGCGATTTGTCTATGATCCACAATGATGGAATCTTTAGATTTTGTATGTAAATACCTAAAGAAACAGTTTTGAAATGACTAGTGCTGAGGAAGAAAAGAACACAATCAATCCAGCAGATACAAGAGACTCTTAGAACAGTTAAAATCAGAACAAAGAGCGTTCCATTGTCATATTCTTGAATCTGAAGGAATGACAATGTGCTGATCTCTGTGAAAGAGCAGAACACTTTGCTTCTTGAAAACTCTTTCCTTTCTGGCCTGACAAAAATCAGTTTATTCTGACCTTCAGAGTTTGAGTCAAGATACCATGTGTGGGGATGAGTAACATTTTCTTGGTTTTTCATAATGGATTGTTTATCTTTTAAGTTGCAAATAGTTCATTTTTTGAACTATATCTGTTTTACTGGCATTTTCCTTCTGAAGTAATTTTGCAAAAATCTCTTTCTTCCTCCTCCACAGGCATATAAATACCCTTTGCAATTACCAGGTGTCTGACTTTACCTGTTTATTACAGAGGGAGCTTTCAGAAGTTCCAATTATATATCAAATTCATGGCCTAGATTGTACTTTGATTCTAAAAGTATAATTTAAGATAATTTGTGTCAAACAGTTACACAAATCATTGTGGTCTTAATTATTATTTTGTACATAAAATATATTTGTTTAGCTAGGTCCCCTTTTTAAGAAAATGTATTATTGGTGCCCCATAGAAGAAAGAAAAGAAAGAAAGGAAGAAGAAAGGAAAAGAAAACTTACCATCAGCCACCACCTGCTCTTAGTTACAGTTCAGTTTTTTTGTCTGGGTTGTGAATTTCTCAATATTTTTTGAATGTTTATAAAAATCTCCAGAAGCAGTATAGGAAGGAAGAGTCAGTGAGATGCACACCTGTATCAGTCAGATGTTTTGGCTGTAAGTAGCAGAAACAGACAAAAAAGAGACCCCTAGTTTGCTTCAAATAATAAAGAAATTTATTGGTCTACATAATGAGAAGTCTAAAAATGGGGTGGCCTTCAGGGTGCATTGATCTTGCAACTCAGCATCATTAAGAACTCAGGTTTTTTCCATCTCTCCATTCTGTAATCATAGTATAATCTTTGTTCTAAGACTGGTTGTTTTGGGGGTCAAAATATGTTTGTCAGCAGCAATGGAAGCTGCAGGAGTTCTTGTTCAGATTTAACTTCAAAGAGAGAGAATCTCTTCTATGATTTTCTCTAGTGTCAGGAAAATTTCCCAGAAGATCCCAGAACAAACCTCCTCATACTGTATTTACCTAAATCAAGTTACTTGCCCATTACTGAACCCATTCCTGTCATAAATACCATGCTTAGACCTAGTATATAAGGTTGTCCCCAGGAAGCAAACTCTGGGACAATTTGTGTGCAGGAGGTTAATTGGCGAGTACCCTCCTATCAACACTTGTGGAGGAATAAAGGAAGTGGGACTGGACAAAGGAAGGCGTTTAACAAAAGACTTAGCCAGCTCCACAGGGAATCCTGGCCTTTCAGAGTTGTCCTTCCTTGCATTAATGCTGCCCCAGCTTTATGCTTCGCTTTGAACAGTCACTGAATGTGAGCTGACTCCAGGGATACAGTGTGGTCTTGGGTAATATAGCCTTTGGCTTGCCTTTCCAGGGTAATGCCTAGAGAGGGGCTCAGCTGAGACCCATTAGTTACCAACACTTTTAGCATGGAGGCATTGTTGGGGAATGAGTATTTCAGACCTAAGGTGAAGGCATCTGAGAAGTACACCACAGCATATGTTACATTTCACCTCTTGAGTCATTTGGATCTGCAGTCTTTGTATGTTTTCTGGGAATAGCTCCTCTAGAATTTTTAGTGATCTGTGTTCCTGGAGCTTACAAAAGTAAGGTCAGCAGTCAGGATGAATGACTGCCCCTATGAGGGTTGAAGGATGAAATAAAGTCAACCTGCTACCAAGTGGCTGGTTCACATCTTCAGAGGATGGTGCTACTGCCCCTCTACCTGCAGTCATAGGCAGATGCGGAAGAATAGAAAAATTTCAAGTAACACCAAACTAGCAGTTAGTTTACAATATTTTTCCTCCAGGATCTCCAGCTGGCTCTCAGCATGGTCAAAATCTAGAAGTACCACTGTGGAACAGAAAGAAAGCCAAGGAAATACATTTAGTTCTGGCTTGAGGAACTCTTAAAAGAGAACTCTTGGCTGGGCACGGTGGTTCATGCCTGTAATCTCAGCATTTTGGGAAGTCAAGGTGGGTGCATCACTTGAGGCCAGGAATTCAAGACCAGCCTGGGCAACATGGTAAAACCCTGTCTATACTAAAAATACAAAAACTTAGCTGGGCCTGGTGGTGGCGCATGCCTATAATCCAAGCTAGTTGGGAGGCTGAAGCAAGAGAATTGCTTGAACTCAGGATGTGGAGGTTGCGGTGAGCCAAGATTGTGCCACTGCACTCCAGCCTGGGCAACAGAGCAAGACTCTGTCCCAAAAGAAAAAAAAAAGAATTCTAAAGATCAGAAAGAGTAGACAGGGATTTACTGAGTTTTTTTACCCCCTCTCCTTTTTCTCCATTCTCTTTTATCCCAGCCCTACACAACCTTATGGGGATGGCAGTGTTCATCATGGAAAACTACACGAATTAAAACTCTAAGGGAGGGGAGCCTTCATTTTTCATTTGGTGGAGCTGCAGTTCCAACTCCCAACCCCCTTTATAATGTCCCCTCTCTTCCTCGTCATTTGGTCCCCAGATGTAGCTCAACCACAGAAGTGGGTGGATTTTGGCTGATGGACTGAACACAAGAAGACCCAGGGAACTAGAAACTACTAGGAAGATAGCAGAGAGGGAAGTGCACAGGAAATGGATCACATAAAACTGTATATTAACATCTGTACTGATCTCCAACCTGCCTATAGTTGGATCTGCTTCTAATTAGCATTCCAAAAATGATGAGAACTGAGCCACCAGATAGACTTCTTCCTAGGGCCCAGACAGATCCCTTGGTAACATTCTCCACAAAATTGATCTCAATAGCACTTAAAGCCGTTGAAACCTGAACTGACGTTGTAATCACAGCACCCAGAAAGTGGGCTGGAACCTAAACAGGCAAGTGCCTGCTAAAACCCAAATATCAACATTCTTTTCTGGGATTTAAACATGATTCACAGTCTTATAAAGTAATATTCAAAATATCCAGGATACATACTCTTGTTTCTCTTACAATTGTATAAATCTTTTGCTTTTTACAAAAGATCCAGGATACAATCCAAAATTACTTGGCATACAAAGAACCATGAAATTCTCAACTTGCACAAGAATGGATGCTAATGATGAGACAATACAAATGTTGGACTTATTTGACAAAGAGTTTAAAATGACTATCATACAAATGGCCAAAGAAGCAATTGTGAACACTTTTGGAATGAAGTTACAATAGAAATAGAAGATATAAAAATAATCAAATGGAAAGTTTAGAATTGAAAAACACAGTATCTAAAATTAAAAATTCACTGGAAAGACTCACTAGCAGGATGAAGATAACATAGGAAAGAAATAGTGAACCTGATAGATCAATGAAAGGTCATCCAATCTCAACAACAGAGAGAAAAAAAGTGTGTAAAAAAAGAACAGAATCTCATGGTCCTGTGGAATAACAACAAAAGGTCTAATATTTGTGTCATGAGTTTTCTGAAAGGAAAGAAGAAAGAATGTGGTACTGAAAAGAAGATTTGAAGAAATAGTGGCTGAAAACTTCATTCATTTTGAGAAAGACATATATGTACATATTCAAGAAGTGGAGCAAACTCCAAATAGGATAAAATCAAGGAAATGCATGCCCAACACACCATATTCAAGTTTCTGAAACACTAAAGACAAAGAAAAATTCTTGACACATCCAGAGAGAAACAATACAAAATCTACAGGAGAACAATGATTTAATGACAAGTAACACAACATTTTCAAGTGTTGAAAAAAAAAGAACTGTTACCTCAGAATTTCATATAAGGGAAAATAGCTTTCAGAAATGAAAGTTTAATAAAATATGGATAAAGAAACATGAAGACCCAATTTTAACCCAGGAGTCCTGCTCTAAAAGAAGTGCTAAAGTTGGTACCAATGTTATTAAAAGAAAAAAAGAAAAGAATAGCTAAAGGGAGATCTTTAGACAGAAGTGAAATAATTCTAGAAAGAAATGGGAACTTCAAGAATGAAGAGAGTGACAGAATGGGGAATGTTCAAGTAAATATAACAGACTATTCTTTTCCTCTCTAGTGCTTTAAAATGTTTTATGGTTGAAAGCAAAAGTATAACATTGATGAAGTTTTCAGTACATATAGATGTGATATTTAAGACAACTCTAACATAAAGAGGGAAAGGTGAGACTTTATGGTGTTAAGTTTTCTGTTTCTAGATAGATGTGAAAAGTTAAGTAAATATTTTGTAATCCCTAGAGCAACCACTAAAAAAATTATGTGAACATATACTGTTAAAATCACAATAGATATATTAGAATAGGATAGGCATGGTGGCTGAAGCCTGTAATCCTAGCACTTTGGGAAGCCAAGGTGGGAGGATCGCTAGAGCCCAGAAGTTTGAGACCAGCCTGGGCAACATAGTGAGGCTCCATCTCTACAAAAAATAAAATAAAATAAATTAGCTAGGTGTTGGCGTGCACGTGTAGTCCCAGCTACTCAGGAGGCTGAGGTGGGAGGATCACTTGAGCCCAGGAGTTAGAGGCTGCAGTGATCCGTGATCACACCACCATACTCCAGCATGGGTTACAGAGCAAGATCCTGTTTCCAATCCCCGCTCTCCAACCCAAAAAAGTTAAAACAACACAAACACGCAAAAAGAATAGGAAGACAAGAGATACCCAATAATCCCTTCAAAAAGGCAGGAAGGGGTGAAGAGAATGAGAGAAATGAAAAACAGAAGAAACAAACAGAAAACAATAGTAAAATGGTAAACATAAATCCAAACATATAAAAATTTTACTAAATGTAAGTCATTTTAATACACCAATTAATAAACAGAGATTGTTAGAAGGAATAAAAAACATGTCTTAACCATATGCTGTTTGCAAGAAACTTACTTCAAATGTAATAAAATAGTTAAAAGTTAAAGAATGAGAAAAGATATGTCATGCAAAAACTAATAAAAAGGAAGCTGGAGTGATTTTATTATTGTCAAAGTATACTTCAGAGGAAAAAGATGAAAAGGGACATTAGATATTGATATAAAGATAAAAAGATCAATTCACCTAGAAGACATAAAAATGCTAAATGTGTATGTCCTAATAGCAGGGCTTCAAAATACCTGAAACAAAAACAGACAGAGGTAAAGAAAAGAAACAGAAACAGACAAATCTGAAATTATAGTTGGAGAGATGAACATTCCTCATTCAGGAATAGATTGAACCAATAGGTAGAGAATCAGCAAGAATATAGAACTAAATATCACCATCAACCAACTGAATCTAATTGACATTTATAAACACTCTATCCAACAGCAGAATATGGATTATTTTTAAGTGCATATAGAATATTCTGCAAGGAAGACCATATTCTGGGTCATAAATATTAACAATTTAATTAAAATTATACTAAACATATTCTTTTACAAAATAAAATGGAGGCTGGGTGCGGTGGCTCACGCCTGTAATCCCAGCACTTTGGGAGGCCAAGGCGAGTGGATCACAAAGTCAGGAGTTCGAGGCCAGCCTGGTCAAGATGGTGAAACCCCGTCTCTACTAAAAATACAAAAATTAGCCAGGTGCAGTGGCAGGCGCCTGTAAGCCCAGCTACTAGGGAGGCTGAGACAGGAGAATCACTTGAACCCAGGAGGCGGAGGGTGTAGTGAGCCGAGATCACGCCACTGTACTCTAGCCTAGGCAACAGAGTGAGACTCCATCTCAAAAAAAAAAAAAAAACAACAAAAAAAAGTGGAGAGACATACTGTGCTCATGGATTGGAAGACTCAACATAGAAAAGATATCAATTCTCTCCTAATTGATCTATAGGCACTACACCAAAGAGAGTACAAAGATAGAAATAAGCACATGGAAAGATGTCCTGCCTCATTAGCCCTTGGGAAATGCAAACTAAACTACGATAGATACCACTATATACCTATTAGAATGGCTAAAATTAAAAATACAGATAATAGCAAGTGCCGTCAAAAATGTGGAACAATTAGAACTCATACGCTGTGGGGCTGGGCGCAGTGTCTCATGCTTGTAATCCCAGCACTTCGGGAGGCCAAGGTGGGCGGATCACCTGAGGTCAGGAGTTCAAGACCAGCCTGGTCCACATGGTGAAACCCCGTCTCTACTAAAAATACAAAAATTAGCTGGGCGTGGTGGCAAGCAAAAAAAAAAAAAAAAAAAAAAAGAACTCATATGTTGTGGGAAGAAAATGGATTTCACAATTTCTTATAAAGTTAAGCATACACTTACAATTCAACAGTTCCTTTCCTGCTTATTTACTCTAGAGAAAAGTACACAAATATAAATGGCAGCTCTATTCATAATTGCTAAAATCTGAAAACAACTCAGATGTCCTTCAATGGGTGAATGGATAAACTTCAGTACATTTATACAATGGAAACTACCCAGCAATATTAAAGAATAGACTATTGATGCAATGAATGATTTGGGTGGCTCTGCTCAAAGGCATTACACTGAGTCAAAGGTACTGGTCTCAAAAATGTTACATATCACACTTTGGGAGGCCAAGGCGGGTGGATCATGAGGTCAGGAGATCGAGACCACGGTGAAACCCTGTCTCTACTAAAAATACAAAAAATTAGCCGGGTGCAGTGGCGGGCGCCTGTAGTCCCAGCTACTCGGGAGGCTGAGGCAGGAGAATGGCGTGAACCCAGGAGGCGGAGCTTGCAGTGAGCGGAGATCGCGCCACTGCACTCCAGCCTGGGCAACAGAGCGAGACTCCGTCTCAAAAAAAAAAAAAAAAGTTACATACCAGATGGTTCCATTTATATGACATTCTCGAAATGACAAAGCTGGCTGGACGCGGTGGCTCATGCCTGTAATCCCAGCACTTTGGGAGGCCAAGGCAGGCAGATTGCTTGAGCTCAGGAGTTTGAGACCAGCCTGGGGAACATGGTGAAACCTCGTTTCTACTAAAAAACACAAAAAAATTAGCCAGGCCTGGTGGCATGTGCCTGTATTCTCATTTACTGGGGAGGCTGAGATGGGAGGATCCCCTGAGCCTGAGAGAGGTCGAGGTTGTAGTGAGCCATGATTGTACCACTGTATGACAGCCTGGGTGACAGAGCGAGACCCTGTCTCAAAAAAAGATGAGAAAAGAAAAGAGAAAACCATGGTGATGGAGAATAGATTCATGATTGTTGAGGGAAAAAGGTTGGGAAAGGGTGTGACTATAAAAAGATAGTATGAGGGCATTTTGGTGATAATGGAACTGTCTTGTATAGTGATTAAGATGGTGGCAACATGAATCTACTCGGAATATGGAAGGGTAGGGAAGGAGATGGTTTTTTTTTTTTTGCTTTTGTTATAATCATTTGCAAGGAAAAAACCTTGTAAAGTCAGTTTATTAAGTTCAATGATGAAAGTTATCAGAAGAATATTCTCCTGAAAATTATTTTTTCTAAGGAAAAAATAAAACCCCCGTTCCCTCAGTGTAGCCACAGATGCTGAGGCATTCTCATACCTGCATCTCTCCCCTTAAAACCTGCCTCAACGGAGGTTGCAGTGAGCCATGATTATGCACTCCAGCCTGGGCAACAAGAGCAAAACTCTGTCTCAAAACAAAAACAAAAACAAAAACAAAAACAAAACAAAACAAAAAAAGGAAAAAAAAAAAGCCTGCCTCGTAAGTTCCCTAAAGCCTCTCCCAAGACCCGGAGCAAGTTCCCAAACTTGTTGGGGACTAGGGATGAGAGGGGATAATTTGTATAAGAGATACGAGTTGAGTGAATCCTCAAGAATAAGTGGATCTGAGAGAGATGAAAAGAACAGGGAAGGGTGGGAAGGGGACTGAGTGAGCAGTATCAGGGAATGGGGGACACAGGATATGTGGGAGAAGCAACAGCTCTTCAGTGCTCTGGAGGATAAAATGTGAGTCCAGAAGTGGTGAAAGATGACACCAGCATGGCAAGCAGGGGCCAGAGCAAGGACCTTCCCCTGCCCTGTTAAGAGATTTGCATTTTATAGCATTTCCACCATTGCCAGTTAGAAGCCCTAGAGCATTTGAAACTTCTGAGAAGCAAAATGATGTGGTCTGATTTGAGCTTGAGTATCTAACCCAAATTTCCCTGGCCTCTCCAGCCTGGAGCACAGATGACTTAGTGATTGTATGAAGAGTTAGGAGACTTTCCTTCTGCCTTCATTTAGGCAACATTCATTGAACCACTATGTTTCTGAAAGTGTTCTAAGTGCTATAAATAAATAAATGATAGATCCTGCTCTAGTGGGGAAAGCATACAATAAACAAGCAAACAAATCCATGAAGCATTTTCAGGTAGAGAGGAGTTGCCCTAGTATGTAGCAAATGACAGTGGGCTTGAGAACCAGGGTGCTGGTTGTAGCAATGCAGCAGAGCCAACTGGGTCACTTGTCTTCTGCCCTGGGAACATGCCATGTCAACCTGTGCTGGCTAGAGGCAAAACCTCACACCTATCATGGTTATTTCTGGGAGACTCCGTGCCCACAAGAGCAGCATTAGCCAATGTAGGTTATCTGTAGGAGAGGGCTCAACTTGCAAGAGAAACATGAAATCCTCCCTTTGTAAACATTTCTTCTAAGTTCTTCCTCAGCCTCACCCACCAGGATGAGGTGATGACAGGCTGGAATTGTATGGTCAAATGGGAGGTCACCATGGCAGGGAAAGAAAAGAACACCGTGGGCAGGAGAACACAGGAGCCACAGTTGCTGAGGCCTCAGGGATCATGTCAAGTTTGAAGAAGGGGAGCAAGTTCAAGATGGTTATGCTTTGCTAAGATTTTGGGGAGCAGTATGAGCAGAGGTAATTTTAGATACATCCTCCGATGGCAGGGTGGAGAATGATTTGAATTTCAGAGACACTGAAAACAGGGAGACTAATTAGGAAACTGGGGCAGTAGCAAGGAATGGAGGAGATCCAGGGGGGAAACGATGAATGGAAATAAATGGAGGATTGAAGTCCCCATGTCTCTATGGGGTGGAAGGGAAGGTCCTATGGGAGTAAGGAAATGAGACAGATGAAAGTTAGGAGTTTGCCAGAGTGGGATATTGGGTATTTTACAGAAAACTCATGAGGAGGAAGAGTCCTGAGTAGTGGAAGATGAAAGATGTGGTTTTCAAGGTGGGAACCAAAGATGATGATGATGTGTGTGTCTGTGTGTGAGAGAGAGACACTTGCTTTTAGTACCACCAAGACGAAAGGCATGCTGGAAAGTGAGATCATCACTTAGAACATGATCTGGAACATAGAGGATAGTAAATTAACAAATATTCCACAAACATTTGTCAAATGAATAAATGAAGTGCTGGATCTCATATACCTACCTTTGGTAGAAGTTGTTGTGTTGCCAGAACAGTCTGCAAGTCGCAGGCTGTGTCTGATCTTGTTTAATATGGGCAGCGAGGCTCTCTGATCCAGGTGGGGGCTGTCTCATGCCACTGAAATGGTTCCTACCCTCAGGGATGTGGCCTCAGGGGGTCCATCTCCTGTGGAATCCATCAGTTGCCTCTGTCCTTCCCATGTGTTTGTAGAGCACATCATTTGTCCCATCCACACAGCGTGTATCATGGGCTGACACATTCTCTAACTTGTTTTTCTAGGACTCAAAGGACTGGAGAAAAGCAAAATGGTCTGTGAAACCTGGGGCTTGCTCTGCTTGTAGGTGTATCACACAGTCCTGCTATAATTAAAGGGCATTTGCATTTGCACATTTTTGCTGTGTCAGTCAGGGCCCCAGACAGAAACAGAATAGGATAACTTAAGAAGGGTTTAATCACTCCTTGCCTTTTCCTACAATGGCTAAAACCCCAAATCACAGGCAATAATGGGTAATGAATAAATGAATATATCACAGTCAGGGTCAGGGGGACTCAAGGTATTTCTGTGCAAGGGAATATTATGCTGTCATTATGTTTCAAAAAAGTTTTTAATGTCATGGGAAAATAAGTATGATCTATTACACAAAAAAGCCCAAAGCTTCTATTTAATTTTGATCCCAAATTAAAAAGAGGTAGGCTAGGCTTTGCACAATAAACAGGTATTGTTTTAGAATTATAAAGGAATAACATAGAAAAAACGGTCTGAGCAAGAAGGGCCCGGGCTTGGGTTTTCCCCTTAGCACATTTTTATCAGCATTCTAGCCAGGATGAGATTAGGAAGTTGTCACCGGGCTCTTTGGAAGTGATGAAGCTCCAGATGACATGGGACATGCTGAAGGTGGTTCCTAGGCTGGGTTTTGATCTAGAGTAGGGGGAGAATGAGGACGGGGCATGGGTCATGTGTGTGTAGCCTGTAACCCTCTGAGGAGAGAGGAACCCTACCTGGCTCACTACAGGGTGTTCCCTGCCTCTCAGAGTCACCCTGGGTCAGTCGTGCTGTGAGGTGCATTTTCATATTTCCTACAAAGGGGCTGAACGGGCTGGTGGTTTCTCTGTGAAGGAGTTTCTCGCTGAAGAGAACAAGTCGATAAAGTTGTGTTGGAGTGGGCAGTTCAGGTGGAGAAAGGCCAGAAAGCAGGAGGGATTTTGGATGTTGTCTGCACAGCGCAGGGCTTCCCCAGCTCCCAGATTTCCCCAACTCAGAATCAGGGTTGGGCCACAGAGGAGACATTGTCTGGTTAGAGTTGGGGCGGCTGTCCATCCTGGACTTTGCACAGGCATATCAAGCATTAACTTATTAAGACAAACGCACCCTTAGAAAAAGGAAGTTTTCAAATGTTAAACCACTTGGCTTTTAGCCTCATCTTTCTTCTGATTTGAGGCAAAGATGTGTGTGGTTTTTCCCTTAACAATAACTGATGTTTGTTTTTCTCTGCAAAGCTTTGTGGCTCCCCAGATCAGCTCTGTTTATTTTGAATTCATAGCCACAAGCTTGAACTGGACTGAAAAAACATTGAGTACAATGACATTTTATAAATTAGCGTCTGGAGGGATGTATTGTTTTATCTTAGAGAAACAAATGAAATTTCCTCTTGTAACTTGGTGTGAGTTTTCTCTGTGTCCAATCAGGACTGACACCTATGATTCCCTTCCATCAACTTGGAAGCACAAACGAGCTCCTGTGTTCTGGTTTCTGAGAGCCCTTCAGCTAGGTTTGCAGTAAGATCTCTCTGGGCTGATACAAACGAAAGACAGAGTGAAGTAACTGAGTTTATAGGATCCACTCAGATTATACTGCGACTCAGCTTCATTGCCCATCATTTTTAGGTCTAAGATTCATACAAATTCCGGAAGTTTGAATAAAAATCCTGCCTCTGTCTGGGAGTATTATTTATTTGCATGGCATAGACAGGCCTCACACCCGATTTCCTGAAGCACTGCCAGCCAGCTTGACTCACTGCCCCCACAGTGATGCCCGATTCTTCCATCAAGGCTGGAACACAGGAGCAAATAGCTTGAACATACAAGGATTATATTGTTCCTTCTCTTAAAGTTACCTCTGTCATGCGCGTCCATGTGAAGAGACCACCAAACAGGCTTTGTGTGAGCAACAAGACTGTTTATTTCACTTGGGTGCAGGCGGTCTGAGTCCGAAAAGAGAGTCAGCCAAGGGTGGTGGGATTATCATTAGTTCTTACATGTTTTGGGACAGGCGGTGGAGTTAGGAGCACTGTTTTGTGGGCAGGGGGTGGATCTCACAAAGTACATTCTCAAGCGTGGGGAGAATTACAAAGAACTTTCTTAAGGGTGGGGGAGATTACAAAGTACATTGGTCAGTTAGGGTGGGGCAGAAACAAATCAGGATGGTGGAATGTCATCAGTTAAGGCTATTTTCACTTCTTTTGTAGATCTTCAGTTGCTTCAGGCCATCTGGATGTATACGTCAGGTCACAGGGGATATGATGGCTTAGCTTGGGCTCAGAGGCCTGACAACCTCCAGATTCAGAGTTCTTAACCTCTTTTTCCTGGTACATTGGTAAAAGGTGCTCTAAGGACACACAGCCTTTCTTTGTTAGGTCCCTATTATCTTTCTTTTAAAACAAAAGTAGTTTAAGAGTAACATAAGCCATGCTATTTCCTAAAGCTGGGTCCCCACCTGCTTTGACTTCATTCACCAGCCTTAGAAGTGGTCTGCAAGATTCATTTATTTAGGCAACAGCATGTGTGTCAAAACCGTGGAGTAAGGGCTTTACATTAAGCTGATTTGTCTTTTATCTGGACAAACACCTGAGCACCAACATTACCCACCTTGAATTAGTAACAGGTCATACCTGTTTAAAGGCTTTAAATGTTCATTTCAAAGCCACATAAAACCAGGGAGTCAGCTGAACTAACTTCATGTCTTAAGACATTCCAGAGTGCTAATTTACATACCCAGTCGTATTTCCTGAGGATGTGATTCACTCATACCCAGCAGAGAGGGAAAGAGTAACATTTGAAAACATACTTAATGAAGGGTAGGTAAAACTCTATTCTTTCTGGCAAACAGTTTTACGGTGTGAAGTGGATATTTTTACCATTTCTCTTTGGGCCAAGAGTTAGAGATGATGTTTTAGGGGCTGCAATTGGAGGTGTGAGAATAGCTTGTTCCTGCCCAGGCTGAGACTTTGAGGAAAGCAGAGAGAGACTTGCTGTTCAGTGAAGTCAGGGAGGCAGGCTCTTTTTGGAGTTGGAGATGTACATTCCTTGAATGTGATGATTCACAGCTAAAGCCACGTCTCTGTGCCTTGTTACAAGGCTGACCATGGGGGTCTAGTGAAGCAGGAAGGGGACTTGCTTCAGTGACAGGCATCTGGTCTGCTGGCCATCTCTTTCCTTGTCAAAGGCATGACGCTCTAGTCTTCTTTACCAAGGACTCTTCCCTGGCTCCTGGCTCTAGTTTGCTTTTCCTTCACAGGCATGGTGTTTTATTCTTTTGTTTAGAAAACATTCCAGCCTGTAGGTAACCTCTGTGCCATATAACCTTTTATTTCCTATGATTAGGAAGTTTGCTGAGGAGCCAGACGCCTTGTGCTGACTTGTCCATTTTGAAACAGGCTGCAGAAACACTCGATTCCACCTCAACCTGGAATTCAGCTTTCTTAGGTAATACACATGACGAGGCTCCAATTGTTCATGTATTCATTCCCTCCCTTGCATATTCCACCAATATTTAGTAAGTGCCAGCTGTGCGCCAGGTGCTTACTGAATTATTCATTTTGTGGAGACATCTTATTCACTAGAATTCTGGAAAGGACTGGAAAGGACAAGGGCTGGCCCACGGGAGAGAAGCAGGCCGAGGAGGACAGGGCTGGACAGGCCTTCCCAAAGTTGCTGTGTGCAGTGGACAGGGTGATGGCTGGGCTAGGGCTTTTGGAGACCAAGGCCCAGGTATGGGGCTGGCTCTGCAAGAAAAACAGGAGAGCTGGGCCCTGGGTTGTCCTGTGGGAAGTACCCTCACCCCCAAGGTCACTCATCTTCAACCCAACAACCATGATCATGATGTGCTCATGAGACTGGCTTTCTTCTTGCGGAAAATAAGAGGGATAGATCTTGCTTCTGGGTTGGCCTACAGTGGAACCCCTGTACAGAAGCTAGAGCAAATGAAGGTATCTTGAGGATATTACATCTTTCACAGAGAGGATACAAGGCTCATTCAAGATGGTGCAATTGGGAGGCTTGAGCCAGGTTCACCTAATTATCTGTGCCTTCTCAGGACAGACGAACTAGAGAAAGTTTCCTCCTGTAAGCAGCACAGCCCCATGGATCATGGCCTTGGCCCCTAGAGGCTTTTTCATGCAAAGAAAACTAAGGCTGTGGTTGTAGTCACAGAAGCAGGGTTTTGTCCTGGGGCAGGGTGGGGCCTGGGTTTCAGCCTCTGTGTTGTCCCCTCCTCTGGGTGACTTTGAGCACATGTTGCCTATTTCACCAATCTGGTTCCTATTAACCATTGGTAGACACTAATAATCAAGGATGTGGCTCCAAATGTTTCCTGTTTGTCTGCCAACCAGCTGTAACATTGACCTTTTCAGGAATTCTGGTTTCAGTGTCTCAAAGAACGTTATCTGTTATAGTTGTAGTCTGATGGCAAATAATAACATTTAATTAGTATTCAGTATCCCCTAAGTTCTATTTACAACAGTAGGAAAGTGGATTTCAGTTCCAGGTGGGAGTCACAGGGCATTTTCCTAACCTCCAGGAAGTTCTTCCTCTAGGAAAATACTGCTAACGAAGGAAGCAAATACAAATAGTAATAAGAATGAATAAAAGTAGTTGTTTATTTAGCACTTACACTGCACTGTCAAAAGAAAACTCTCATGACATGCACACTAGGGTCCTCATTGGTAGGGAAATGGTTCTTTGTTAACTGGCGATTAAGGGGAGCCAGGCTCCCTCAGAGACTGGAAAGTCTGGGTGAGCAACTGACTCGGCCCCTTCCCTCTAGGTGTGTCTAGTCTGGAAGTCCTCCAGGCTGGGATTGTTTGGAGAGGTTCACTTTCTTTTCCTGTATGTTTCAGTTCAGTCCCCAGCTAGGCTGCAACCACTTTGAGAGCAAGGACAGAAATGACTTCCTGTTTGCCCCCGAGGAAATGGAAAAGGACCCACAAGGTGAAAGTCTGCTGTGTGTAAGGGTCTGACTCTATTCAGTGCAATATATACTATTTTCTTCCTGAAGCAGCTGTGAATGTATTTCTTTTTAGTGGCCACAATTTATATTTTTAAACCTTTCAAAGGTCCTCACAGTTGCCGAGGATCACTCAAAACTCCCACTTGGATAGCGCTCAGGCCTTGCTGAGTCTGCATCTGGTACTAAACTTTGTTTTTGTTTTTCTCTCTTTGTGCTCTCAGGTCCTCCTTCCTCTCTCTTCTGCTTCTTAAAAATGTACACAACAAAAAGGCCTGAGCTTCCTGGTTTTCATGTGGCTTTGAAAATTCTGTTCTTGGAAGGTAGTTGTAAAACTTGGGTACTGAGAATATTTGGCGCTATTCAGGCAGTTTTATATTTGTGAATAAAATTCGTAGGAGATCACAGTTTACCTAAATAAAGCTTAGTGCCCTAATCCAGGTTTTTTTTTTTTTTTTGAAAGAAACATTTCAGACAGGAACAATTAAAAATTTCAATCCCAAGGAAACTTTTCAGACCTTTATTTTGTCCTGGAACAGTTGCTCATGGAGATTGTCATTTTTGGTTTAGTTGTCAGTCTTGAGAATATACACAATCTTCCCAGAGTTGTTCCTGTTTATTAAGGCCTCTTTCTCAGTAGGGCTCTGCACTAAGCTCTGGCCAAATTTTAATGCTTCATTGAAGACTCTGAGCCTGATCTGGGAAAGTTTGCTCTAATTTAAGGTGTTAAAGACATTGCAAAACAACATGACTGGAATTGATAAGAATTAATAAGCAATTCTGGCTTCTATTACTGCTCTTACCTTTTTTATTAGTTGATTTTAGGCTAATCTTATCATTATTAATGTGGAAAAATGTAAGATGCAAAGGTCGCCTTCCCCCAAGAAATTCCTGTGTGAATTCTGTAGCCTGATTAAAAATATTACATGTTGGCATTAAAATTATGGGCCTTTACTTTTACCACCCACGGTGTTTGGGAAAAGCAGTGAGGGACAAAGAGAAGTTATTTAGAATCACAGAGTTGTTTGTACTACCCGTGGTTCTCCTGGAATAACAGCTCTGTGGAAACATAAAGTCATGGTATTTGTAGGAGTAAAGAAAACACGATAGAAGCACAGATGGAATGGTTAGTTAGGTGGAGGGTCCCGGATGTGGGCTGTGTGAGTGTTTAATTACCTGCCTTTCTTGATTGGGCTTTTGGAAAACTTGACAAATTCCAAGTTGTTTTTCCAGCCTGAGGACTGACTTACTATTTAAACCTGGACAAGTCACTGCATGTTTTGTAAAGAATATTTGAGAAATGTTTGAGAAAGCTTCTTGATAGCTATTTGCTACATTGCCTTTTGTCTTTTACAGCAATACCCAGGGACTTCGACAGTCTCCCAAACAGAACCAGGGAGCAAAATAGCCATGATCTGTATTCTAGAACATTCCAGAATTGGTCCTTAAACACTATGTAGTAAACGGGTTAAATAGAATCGTGGTACAAAAAGAAATAGGTGTAACTCTTCCAGATATGTGACTTTGTGTTGAGAAATAAGCAGTGTTTCTGAAATATTTATTTTTTCCAATCATTTAATGCTAACTAGATTTTTATTGAACTCTACAGTAGATGTCATGGATAACCAACCCTGAGTTCACCTGCAGCTACAGCAGAGAGCTCTAGGGTGCACTGGTAGATTCCCCTCTTACCTGTGCATGGCTCTCTGTTTCTCTCCCTGCAACAAAAAGAGCTCCCTCAGCCATGCGCAGAGCTGCTGGCAATGGTGGAAATGGATGCTCCAGGGGCAACACTTAATCAATGAGGTATGAGAGTTTGTGAATAAATACTGCAGCTTCTGTATCCCTTGGTGGAACAGTTCTGAAGGATGCTTCCCATAGGGTCCTCATCTGCCCACAGTGGCCATCGACTCACTGATGCACACACTATTGGCATTCCTCCCTTCTTTGCCTTGATCTCCCCACTTGCACTTCCTGGGATCATGTTCCCAATAAACTACCTAACCCAGGGTTGCCTTGGGGTTGGCTTTCAGAGGAACTCAGAGGCAGACAAACTGTGACTAATGCACCATGCTAGACCAGTGAAACTCTCAAAGATCTAGTAATAGAGACAGAAGAGACTAAGAAAAATGGACCACTAGCAGAACATGGCCTGTAATATGAATCGTACAAAAATGACAGCTATAGAGGGATTCAAAGAAAGGGGATATAGTTTCAGTTTGGAAAAAACAGGACAATGGAATAAGAAAATTATGTGAGTCCATTGAAATTATCAGGCCCAGAGGGCATTAAAATAAAACAGCAATCACGTCCTACTCTCCTCTTTTTTGAGCTATGTTTTCAGCTTTTGAAACTGCTTGTTATTGCCACAAGTAACTACAAATTAACCTAATAATGCCACCCAGGACACTATAACTGACACTCTACAGCTTAACAATGCGTAGCCAGTCAATAATGTCATTATAATGTGAATCCTTGGTAAACAACTCTGGAACTGCCTCTTCTTTCCCTTTAAAAATCCACTTGTAACTGCTGCTAATCAGAGTGTATACTCAGGGCAATTTGAAACTGTGCTCCTGGATTGCAGTCCTCAAGCTTGGCCCAGATAAACTCTCTACATTTTTTTTCCCCTTTCCTTTCCTTTTCTTTCTTTCTTTTTTTTTTTTTTTTTT
>NW_026652277.1:103150299-103167736 GCF_009828535.3 Hylobates moloch | reverse complement strand
GCACTATTCACAATAGCAAAGAGTTGGAACCAACCCAAATGTCCTACAACAATAGACTGGATTAAGAAAATGTGGCACATATACACCATGGAATACTATGCAGCCATAAAAAATGATGAGTTCGTGTCCTTTGTAGGGACATGGATGAAACTGGAAAACATCATTCTCAGTAAACTATCGCAAGGACAAAAAACCAAACACCGCATGTTCTCACTCATAGGTGGGAATTGAACAATGAGAACTCATGGACACAGGAAGGGGAACATCACACTCCGGGGACTGTTGTGGGGTAGGGGGAGGGGGGAGGGACAGCATTAGGAGATACACCTAATGCTAAATGACGAGTTAATGGGTGCAGGAAATCAACATGGCACATGGATACATATGTAACAAACCTGCACATTGTGCACATGTACCCTAAAACCCTAAAGTATAATAACAAACAAAAAAAAAAGATTACAAGAATTTTCTCCCATTCTGTAGGTTGCCTGTTCACTCTGATGGTAGTTTCTTTTGCTGTGAAGAAGCTCTTCAGTTTAATTAGATCCCATTTGTCAATTTTGGCTTTTGTTGACATTGCTTTTGGTGGTGTAAACATGAAGTCCTTGCCCACGCCTATGTCCTGAATGGTATTGCCTGGGTTTTCTTCTAGGGTTTTTATGGTTTTAGATCTAACATTTAAATCTTTAATCCACCTTGAATTAATTTTTCTATAAGGTGTAAGGAAGGGATCCAGTTTCAGCTTTCTACATATGGCTAGCCAGTTTTCCCAGCACCATTTATTAAATAGGGAATCCTTTCTCCATTTCTTGTTTTTGTCAGATTTGTCAAAAATCAGATAGTTGTAGATATGTGTCATTATTTCTGAGGGCTCTGTTCTGTTCCATTAATCTATAAGTCTGTTTTGGTACCAGTACCATGTTGTTTTGGGTACTATATCCTTGTAGTGTTATCCCCCTACTTTGTTTTTTTTTTTTTTTTTTTTTTTTAGATTATTGTTGTTTTCGCACAGTCTCGGCTCACAGCAAGCTCCACCTCCTGGGTTCATGCCATTCTCCTGCCTCAGCCTCTCCGAGTAGCTGGGACTACAGGTGCCCGCCACCACACCCGGCTAATTTTTGTATATTTTTAGTAGAGATGGGGTTTCACCATGGTCTCGATCTCCTGACCTCGTGATCCGTCTACCTTGGCCTCTCAAACTGCTGGGATTACAAGCGTAAGTCACCGTGATCAGCTGTTCTTTTAGCTTAGGATTGACTTGGCAATGTGGGCTCTTTTTTGGTTCCATATGAACTGTAGTGTTTTACAATTCTTTGAAGAAAGTCATTGGTAGCTTGTTGGGGATGGCATTGAATCTATAAATTACCTTGGGCAGTATGGCCATTTTCACGATATTGATTCTTCCTACCCATGAGCACGGAATGTTCTTCCATTTGTTGGTATCCTCTTTTATTTCATTGAGCAGTGGTTTGTAGCTCTCCTTGAAGAAGTCCTTCACATCCCTTGTAAGTTAGATTCCTAGTATTTTATTCCCCTTGAAGCAATTGTGAATGGGAATTCACTCATTATTAGGCTCTCTGTTTGTCTGTTATTGGTGTACAAGAATGCTTGTGATTTTTGCACATTGATTTTGTATCCTGAGACTTTACTGAACTTGCTTATCAGCTTAAGGAGATTTTGAGCTGAGACAATGGGGTTTTCTAGATATACAATCATGTCATCAGCAAACAGGGACAATTTGACTTCCTCTTTTCCTAATTGAATACCCTTTATTTCTTTCTCCTGCCTGATTGCCCTGGCCAGAATTTCCAACACTATGTTGATTAGGAGTGGTGAGAGAGGGCATCCCTGTCTTGTGCCAGTTTTCAAAGGGAATGTTTCCAGCTTTTGCCTATTCAGTATGATATCAGCTGTGGGTTTGTCATAAATAGCTCTTATTATTTTGAGATGCGTCCCATCAGTACCTAATTTATTGAGAGTTTTTAGCATGAAGTTCTGTTGAATTTTGTTGAAGGCCTTTTCTGCATCTATTGAGATAATCATGTGGTTTTTGTCATTGGTTCTGTTCATATGCTGGATTACATTTATTGATGTGCATATGTTGAACCAGCCTTGCATCCCAGGGATGAAGCCCACTTGATCATGGTGGCTAAGGTTTTTGATGTGCTGCTGGATTCGGTTTGCCAGTATTTTATTGAGGATTTTTGCATCGAGGTTAATCAAGGATATTGGTCTAAAATTCTCTTTTATTTGTTGTGTCTCTGCCAGGCTTTGGTAACAGGATGATGCTGGCCTCATAAAATGAGTTAGGGAGGAATCCCCCTTTTTCTATTGATTGGAATAGTTTCAGAAGGAATGGTACCAGCTCCTCCTTGTACCTCTGGTAGAATTCAACTGTGAATCCATCTGGTTCTGGACTTTTTTTTGGTTGGTAACCTATTAATTGTTGCCTCAATTTCAGAGCCTGTTATTGATCTATTCAGAGATTCAACTTCTTCCTGGTTTAGTCTTGGGAGGGTATGTGTGTTGAGGAATTTATCCATTTCTTCTAGATTTTCTAGTTTGTTTGCATAGAGCTATTTATAGTATTATCTGATGGTAGTTTGTATTTCTGTGGGGTTGGTGGTGATATCCCCTTTATCGTTTTTTATTGCATCCATTTGGTTCTTCTCTTTTCTTCTTTAGTAGTCTTGCTAACCATCTGTCAATTTTGCTGATCTTGTCAAAAAAACCAGCTGCTGGATTCATTGATTTTTTGAAGGGTTTTTGTGTCTCTATTTCCTTCAGTTCTGCTCTGATCTTAGTTATGGCTTGCCTTCTGCTAGTTTTTGAACGTGTTTGGTCTTGCTTCTCTAGTTGTTTTAATTGTGACATTGGAGTGTCAATTTTAGACCTTTCCTGCTTTCTCTCGTGGGTGTTTAGTGCTATAAATTTCCCTCTACACACTGCTTTGAATGTGTCCCAGAGATTCTGGTATGTTGTGTCTTTGTTCTTGTTAGTTTCAAACAACATCTTTATTTCTGCCTTCATTTCGTTATGTACCCAGTAGTCATTCAGGAGCAGGTGGTTCAGTTTCCATGTAGTTGAGTGGTTTTGAGTGAGTTTCTTAATCCTGAGTTGTAGCTTGATTGCACTGTGGTCTGAGAGACAGTTTGTTATCATTTCTGTTCTTTCACATTTGCTGAGGAGTTCTTTACTTCCCACTATGTGGTCAATTTTGGAATAGGTGTGATGTGGTGCTAAAAAGAATGTATATTCTCTTGATTCGGGGTGGAGAGCTCTGTAGTTGTCTATTAGGTCCACTTTGTGCAGAGCTGGGTTCAATTCCTGGATATCTTTGTTAACTTTCTGTCTCGTTGATCTGTCTAATGTTGACAGTGTGGTGTTAAATTCTCCTATTATTACTGTGTGGGAGTCTAAGTCTCTATGTAGGTCTCTAAGGACTTGCTTTATGAATCTGGGTGCTCCTGTATTGGGTGCATACATATTTAGGATAGTTAGCTCTTCTTGTTGAATTGATCCCTTTACCATTATGTAATGGCCTTCTTTGTCTCTTTTGATCTTTGTTGGTTTAAAGTCTGTTTTATCAGAGACTAGGATTGCAACACCTACCTTTTTTTGTTTTCCATTTGCTTGGTAGATCTTCTTCCATCCCTTCATTTTGAGCCTATGCGTGTCTTTGCACATGAGATGGGTTTCCTGAATACAGCACTCAGATGGGTCTTGACTCTTTATCCAATTTGCCAGTCTGTGTCTTTTAATTGGAGCATTTAGCCCATTTACATCTAAGGTTAATATTGTTATGTGTGAATTTGATCCTGCCATTATGATGTTAGCTGGTTATTTTGCTGGTTAGTCGATGCAGTTTCTTCCTAGCCTTTATGGTCTTTACAATTTGGCATGTTTTTGCAGTGGCTGGTACCAGTTGTTCCTTTGCATGTTTAGTGCTTCCTTCAGAAGTTCTTGTAGGGCAGACCTGGTGGTGACAAAATCTCTTAGCATTTGCTTGTCTGTAAAGGATTTTATTTCTCCTTCACTTATGAAGCTTAGTTTGGCTGGATATGAAATTCTGGGTTGAAAATTCTTTTCTTTAAGAATGTTGAATATTGGCCCCCACTCTCTTCTGGCTTGTAGAGTTTCTGCTGAGAGATCAGCTGTTAGTCTGATGGGCTTCCCTTTGTGAGTAACCCTACCTTTCTGTCTGGCTGCCCTTAACATTTTTTCCTTCATTTCAACATTGGTGAATCTGACAATTATGTGTCTTGGAGTTGCTCTTCTCGAGGAGTATCTTTGTGGCATTCTCTGTATTTCCTGAAGTTGAATGTTGGCCTGCCTTGCTATATTGGGGAAGTTCTCCTGGATAATATCCTGCAGAGTGTTTTCCAACTTGGTTCCATTCTCCCTATCATTTTCAGGTACACCAATCAGATGTAGATTTGATCTTTTCATATAGTCCCGTATATCTTGGAGGGTTTGTTCATTTCTTTTTATCCTTTTTTCTCTAAACTTCTCTTCTTGCTTCATTTCATTCCTTTGATCTTCCATCACAGATACCCTTTTTTCCAGTTGATCGAATTGGCTAATGCGGCTTATGCATTTGTCATGTAGTTCTGGTGCCGTGCTTTTCAGCTCCATCAGGTCCTTTAAGGGCTTCTCTGAATTGGTTATTCTAGTTAGCCATTCATCTAACCTTTTTCAAGGTCTTTAACTTCTTTGCCATGGTTTGAAACTTTCTCCTTTAGCTTGGAGTAGTTTGGTCTTCTGAAGCCTTCTTCTCTCAACTCGTCAAAGTCATTCTCCGTCGAGCTTTGTTCCCTTGCTGGTGAGGGGCTGCGTTCCTTTGTAGGAGGAGACGTGCTCTGATTTTTAGAGTTTCCAGTTTTTCTGCTCTGTTTTTTCCCCATCTTTGTGGTTTTATCTACCTTTGGTCTTTGATGATGGTGACATATAGATGGGGTTTTGGTGTGGATGTCCTTTGTGTTTGTTAGTTTTCATTCTAAGAGTCAGGACCCTCAGCTGCAGGTCTGTTGGCAGGTTGCTAGAAGTCCACTCCAGATCCCATTTGCCTGGGCATCAGCAGCAGAGGCTGCAGAACAGCGGATATTGGTGAACAGCAAATGTTGCTGCCTGATCTTTCCCCTGGAAGTTTTGTCTCAGAGGAGTACCCGGCCGTGTGAGGTGTCAGTCTGCCCCTACTGAGGGGTGCCTCCCAGTTAGGCTACTTGGGGTTCAGGGACCCACTTGAGGAGACACTGTGTCCATTCTCAGATCTCAGCTGTGTGGTGGGAGAACCATTACTCTCTTCAAAGCTGTCAGACAGGGACATTTAAGTCTGCAAAGGATTCTGCTGCCTTTTGTTTGGCTATGTCCTGCCCCCAGAGATGGAGTCTACAGAGGCGGGCAGGCTTCCTTGAGCTGTGGTAGGCTCCATCCAGTTTGAGGTTCCCGGTGGCCTTGTTTACCTACTGAAGCCTCAGCAATGGTGTGCGTCCCTCCCCCAGCCTCACTGCCACCTTGCAGTTTGATCTCAGACTGCTGTGCTGGAAATGAGTGAGGATCCATGGGCATAGGACCCTCTGACACAGGCGAGCCTGGGGTGCCATTTGCTAAGACCATCGGAAAAGCGTAGTATTAGGGTGAGAGTGACCCAATTTTCCAGGTGCCGTCTGTCACCCCTTTCCTTGGCTAGGAAAGGAATTCCCTAACCCCTTGCACTTCCTGGGTGAGGCGACACCTCGCCCTGCTTTGGCTCAGGCTCACTGCACTGCACCCACTCTCCTGCCACTACTGTCCGACAATCCCCAGTGAGATGTACCCAGTACCTCAGTTGGAAATGCAGAAATCATTCATCTTCTGTGTCGCTCATGCTGGGAGCTGTAAACTGGAGCCATTCCTATTGGGCCATCTTGGCTCCACCCTATTTCATTATTTTTTATGGCTGAGTAGTATTCTATGGTGTATACCACATTTTCTTTATCCACTCATCAGTTGATGGACACTTAGGTTGGGTCCATATCAGTTGATGGACACTTAGGTTGGTTCCATATCTTTGCAATTGTGAATTGTGCTACAGTAAACATACGCATGCTGGTATCTTTTTGATGGAATGACTTCTTTTCCTTTGGATAGATAGTGGGATTGCTGGATTGAAGGGTAGATATACTTTTAGTTCTTATAACAAACATTTTAAGAAGAATTAGACTTCAGAAGAGATAAGAAACAAAGTGCCTGTAATCCCAGCCCTTTGGGAGGCCAAGGCCAGTGGATCATGAGGTCAGGAGATCGAGACCAGCCTGGCTAACACAGTGAAACCCTTTTTCTACTAAAAGTATGAAAAATTAGCTGGGTGTGGTGGCACGAGCCTGCAGTCCCAACTACTCGGGAGGCTGAGGCAAGAGAATTGCTTGAACCTGGGAGGTGGAGGTTGCAATGAGCTGAGATTGCACCACTGCACTCCAGCCTGGATGACAGAGTGAGACTCCATCTCAAAAAAAAAAATAAATATAAAAAGAACAAGATAAGTGAACAAGCTTATTCCTTAGGGTAGTGCAGAGAAACAAAGTTAACTGGCTGTGGAAGTTCTAGGGAATAAATCTTGACTCTACATGTCCTAGGAGGTAGTACTCAAAGAGATGCCCTGGACAACAGTATAGCTTAGGGATGAATGTCATGATTCATTCTTGTCAGAGATGGTGGGAAGGATGGGGAACCTACTGAGTTCCTATAATGAATCTTTTTTTTTTTTTAATGATTTTTTCTGAGCCAAATGTTTGTAAGAAGCAGAAACTTCTATATGGAAAAAATTTAGCATTTAAAAGGAGTTTTAGGAAACAAGCCTGCCTGGATGCTTTTCTGAGAAAAGGACAGAGAAAAAAATGGTGGATTCAGAGCAAAAATCACATTCAAGAAATGGAAAATCAGGTTCCATTGTACAAACTATGCCCCACGAGGACCAGTCTGATGACCCTCTCTTGCTGAGGTGACTTAAGGGAGATAAATGATGTGTAACACAGGCTGCCTGTATAATTCAATATGTGTAGAGTGTCTGTGTTCCAGTCACTCTGCTGGATACCATGGGACATATAATGGTGAAAAAAATATAACCCTTGGTTTCTGGAAGCATTTAGTCTACTGTGATCAGTGCTATAAAAAGATAAAAGGAGAGTATTTTCAATGTTAGAAGAAGAAAGGATAATTTTGGCTGTGTAACCAGAGAAAGAAGTGTCATTTGAGCTGGACTTTTATTCATTTTGACAGTCAGATACAATAGGATAGGTACTCCTGGCAGCAAAATGGCATAGGCAAAATATATTATTTACAACAATGCTAGTTTTACATTAGATAGCTCCTGAACTATCAGCAGCATAATAAAATAGAGATTTATTACTCAATCGCTTTGTTCAGAGGGTGTTCAATGGGCAGTCTTCCCTGAAGTGACTCAGGGACCTAGGCTCTTCTGTTGCATGATTTCACCTTCCCCTAGAGCCTCAGAATCTTTAGCTTCAAGCCAGTGTATGGAGAAAGATAGACTGTGGAGGGTTTTAGGGGAGATTTTGTGGTTTAGACTGGAAAGTGCAAACATCACTTCTCCCTGTATTCCACTGGCCGGAACTTAGTTGCATGGCTCCTCTAGAAACAAAGGAACCTGGGAAATGTAGGTTGAGACTGAACAGCATCCACTGTCTACTTCCAAGCCTATGTCAGGACGGAGAAGGAAGGGAGAAGTTTCATATTAGATCAGCATGCAGAGTTTTAATTATTAACTGCACCAAACAAGTTGTGTGATTATTAGATGTTTCTAGACTCTATTATTTGTAAATGATCAGATTACTTTTTCTTAATAAGAGATTGTAAAATGAAGAGACCTGCCCAATATCTCATCTGAAGGTGGAAATAATTTTTCAACAGACCTGGTTTATCACAGAGGAGTTTCTGTTTGCTTAGAAGAGTCCAGCTTTTTCTATAATTGGTTACCAAGTTAACAAAAATGGGTAACAAGACGAAGAAAGCATTTTATGGGACCTTTTTATTGGTGATTGAATGGATGTTTGAGTAAGTAAAATGAGTGGGTTGAGGAAGAAGGTTTAGTTTCAGTCATATTGAGTTGAGGTATTAGTGGAATATCTGGGCAGAAGTCTCCAGCAGTCACCAGGAAATGCAGAACTGGCTCTGGGAGAGAGGAAAGGGATAGAGGAAAGGGTTTAGGGAAAAATCCATGACAGCTTTCTTTTATTTTCCCACTGTACCCACAGTGTTTTAATTACAGATAGGCATCAATCCAAATTAAACAAGGCTCTGATAAAGACCATTCTTTTATGAGTGTTTTGGCTCCTGTACTTGATAACCAAACATCTCTACAGTAGAACAAACTGAGCAAGATTAAAAAATATTCTCAGTGAGGCTTTAACCTAACCATCCCTCTGATGAATCTAGGCATGTCTGATAAATATTTTCTGGTTTAATGGCCAAATCCGTAGGGAAGTTGTAATTTTAGTGACTTAAAGTAACCCAGATGCATAGATTTAACAAAACCAACCTGCCTCACTCAGAACAAGTGGTTACAAAATGATGATTGGGTTAAAGAAAGGAAATGTATGGAGAAAAAACTGTGGCAAAATAGTTCTTTTATCAGATACTCTGTAAAGATAAGACATTCAGACTAAGCAGCATTTTAGAGGAAAACTTTAGGTCATAAAAACAAAATTAAATCTAATAATTTGGATTAATAATTATTAGTTCTTTATCAGATTGTACCAGCGCACAATCCTACCAAAAGTATATAGGTATTCCCTTTTCTCTGCATCCTCACCAACAGCTGTTATTTTTTGACTTTTTATAATAGCCATTCTGACTGGTGTAAAGAGTTACCTCATTGTGGTTTTAATTTGCATTTCTGTAGTGATTAGTGATGTTGAGCCTTATTTCACATGCTTATTGGTCATTTATATGTGTTCTTTAGAAAAATGTCTTTTCATGTCATTTGCCAGATTTTTAATGGTGTTGTTTTGTTCGTTGTGTTGTTTTATTCGTTAAGTTGTTTGATTTTCTTGTAGATTCTGGATATTAGTCACTTGAATACATAGTTTACAAATATTTTATTCCATTATGCAGATTCTCTGTTCACTCTGTTGATTATTATTATTATTTTTACTGTACATAAGCTTTTTAGTTTAATTAAATCACATTCATTTATTATTGGTTTTGCATGTGCTTTTGAGGTCTTAGTCATAAATTCTTTGCCCATGTTAATGTCCAGAAGAGTTTTTCCTAGATTTTCTTCTAGCATTTTTGTAGTTTCAGATCTTACATTTAAATCTTTAATCTATCTTGAGTTAATTTTTGTATACGGCGAGAGACAAGGGTCCAGTTTCTTTTTTTTTTTCTTGGCATACAGCAATCCAATTTTCCCAGCACCACTTATTGAATATGATGTCCTTTTTTCGGTATATGTTTTTGGTGACTTTGTCAAGTATCAGTTGGCTGTAGGTATGTGGTTTTATTTCTGGGTTATCTGTTCTATACCATTGATCTATGTCTATTTTTATACCAGTAACATGCTACTTTGTTTACTATAACATATAGCATAATTTGAAGTCCCATAATGTGGTGCCTTCAGCTTTGTGCTTTTTGCTTAGGACTGCTTTGGCTCTTTGGGCTCTTTTGTGGTTCAATACGAATTGAATTTAAAAACCAATTTTAAGATTTTTTTTTTCTAATTCTGTGAAAAAGACATTGGAATTTTGATAAGGATTGCATTGAATCTGTAGATGTTTTGGGCAGTATGGTCATGATTCTTCCCATTCATAGGTATGGGATGTTTTTCTATTTGTTTGTGTCATCTATAATTTCTTTCATCAGTGTTTTATAGTTTTTCTTGTAGAGATCTTTTGCCACCTCAGTTATATATATTCCTAAGTATATTTGTTTTGTAGCTATTATAAATGGGATTGACTTCTTGATTTGGTTCTCAGTTTAATATAATAACTTTTGGTTTATATAAATGCTACTGATTTTTTTTACATTGATTTTGTATTCTGAAACTTTCCTGAATTTATTTATCAAATTTAGGAGTATTTTGGAGGAGTTTTTAGGGTTTTCTAGGTATAAGATTATCAGCAAACAGAGCTAATTTTACTTCATCTTTTTCTATTTGGATGCCTTTTTTTCCTTCTCTTGTCTGATTGCTCTGGCTAGGACTTTCAGTACTATGTTGAATAGCAGTTGTAAAAGCTGGCATCCATGTCTTGTTCCAGTTCTTAGGGGGAATGCTTTAAACTTTTCCATGTTCAGTAGGAAGTTGACTGTTGGTTTGTCCTATATGGTTTTTATTATCTTAAGGCATGTTTCCTCAATATCTAGTATGTTGATGGTTCTTATTATAAAGGAATACTGAATTTTATCAAATGCCTTATCTGCATCTATTGAGATGATGATAGGGTTTTTGTTTTTAGGATTTTCAAACGGTAACTGCAAACTTAGCTGGTTGGGAAGGTGTCCTAGTCTCTCAAGGCAACGGAGTATAACTGTAGCTGCATAAGAAAAGGTAAATTGAATAATATAATAAAAAAGACATTAATATATTAAATCTACGTTATTCATGATTTTCTAATAGTTTTCTAATACCTGTACTAATCAATTCTAGAAGCATTGCATTTATTTTATATTCCTTTTAAGGTTTTTAAAGAATTCTTAGGATCTGATATGTCCTTGATTCTAAAAATCAACCCCTCCTAGCCCCTTCCCTTTTCCTGGTTGGTAGCTTTCCTGATCTCATATAGCCTCACTCTTTCCCCTTTTTTCTTAGAATCTGTTCTTTCTCTGCTATAGAAAGGGGGGTGGAGCCAAATGGCCGAATAGGAACAGCTCCGGTCTACAGCTCCCAGCATGAGCGACGCAGAAGACGGGTGATTTCTGCATTTCCATCTGAGGTACCGGGTTCATCTCACTAGGGAGTGCCAGACAGTGGGTGCAGGACAGTTGGTGCAGTGCACTGTGCACCAGCCAAAGCAGGGCAAGGCGTTGCCTCACTCTGGAAGTGCAAGGGGTCAGGGAGTCCCCTTTCCTAGTCAAAGAAAGGGGTAACAGATGGCACCTGGAAAATCGGGTCAGTCCCACCCTAATACTGCACTTTTCCAACGGGCTTGGAAAATGGCACACCAGGAGATTGTGTCCCACACCTGGCTCGGAGGGTCCTATGCCCACGGAGTCTCGCTGATTGCTAGCACAGCAGTCTGAGATCAAGCTGCAAGGCGGCAGCGAGGCTGGGGGAGGGGCGCCCGCCATTGCCCAGGCTTGCTTAGGTAAACAAAGCAGCCAGGAAGCTCGAACTGGGTGGAGCCCACCACAGCTCAAGGAGGCCTGCCTGCCTCTGTAGGCTCCACCTCTGGGGGCAGGGCACAGAAAACCAAAAAGTCAGCAGTAACCTCTGCAGACTTAAATGTCCCTGTCTGACACTTTGAAGAGAGTAGTGGTTCTCCCAGCACGCAGCTGGAGATCTGAGAACAGGCAGACTGCCTCCTAAAGTGGGTCCCTGACCCCCAAGCAGCTTAACTGGGAGGCACCCCCAGTAGGGACAGACTAACACCTCACTCAGCCAGGTACTCCTCTGAGACAGAACTTTCAGAGGAACTATCAGACAGCTGCATTTGTGGTCTCACGAAAATCTGCTGTTCTGCAGGCACCGCTGCTGACACCCAGCCAAACAGGGTCTGGAGTGGACCTCTAGTAAACTCCAACAGACCTGCAGCTGAGGGTCCTGTCTGGTAGAAGGAAAACTAACAGAAAGGATATCCACACCAAAAACCCATCTGTACATCACCATCATCAAAGACCAAAAGAAGACAAAACCACAAAGATGGGGAAAAAACAGAGCAGAAAAATAGGAAACTCTAAAAAGCAGAGCACCTCTCCTCCTCCAAAGGAACACAGTTCCTCACCAGCAATGGAACAAAGCTGGATGGAGAATGACTTTAACGAGTTGAGAGAAAAAGGCTTCAGATGATCAAACTACTCCGAGCTACGGCAGGAAATTCAAACCAAAGGCAAAGAAGTTAAAAACTTTGAAAAAAAATAGATGAATGTATAACTAAAATAACCAATGCAGAGAAGGGATTAAAGGAGCTGATGGAGCTGAAAGCCAAGTTTTGAGAACTACGTGAAGATTGCAGAAGCCTCGGTAGCTGATGTGATCAACTGGAAGAAAGGGTTTCAGTGATGGAAGATGAAATGAATGAAATGAAGCGAGAAGGGAATATTAGAGAAAAAAGAATAAAAAGAAATGAACAAAGCTTCCAAGAAATATGGGACTATGTGAAAAGACCAAACCTACGTCTGATTGGTGTACCTGAAAGTGACGGGGAGAAGGGAACCAAGTTGGAAAACACTCTGCAAGATATTATTCAGGAGAACTTCCCCAATCTAACAAGGCAGGCCAACATTCAGATTCAGGAAATACAGAGCATGCTACAAGATACTCCTCAAGAAGAGCAACTCCAAGACACATAATTGTCACATTCATCAAAGCCTTGATGATATTGTTTTCTAATATCCAGGGAAGGAGAGTATGATATTACTCCCAATATCTCAGGGGGTGTACACCTTTTTGTGATATTGTGTCTAATATCCAAGGAAACAGAGGATGACATTACTCTCAATATCGCAGAGGGTGGACAACCCCCTGGATATTGTTCCGAATATCCCAATGGGGAGAGGATGATATTACTCCCCATATCAACCCTGGAGGGTTGTCTTCCGCCCGTACTCTTGGCCACCGCTTAGCCAGAGCTGGTCTTCTCTCTTGGCCCGGCTCAGTGAAGAAAAGTCTCCATTCCTCCTCTCAGGGGACCATAAAGATCATAATGACTCCCGTTCTGGGTAATTTTAGCAGCAAAGAGCCGTGCTCTGTCAAAGAGATAGTGGCTCTCAGCTTGTTAAGCAAGACCCTCCCCAACAAGGGCAAGGGACAGTCAGGCATGGACAAAAACTGATGAATCACTGTATGTCCTCCTACAGTGCAAGTCCCAGGCGAGCAGAAAGCTTGCTTTGCTGAAATCCCCGTGGCTCCGATGATGTCAATAGTCTTTTTGGAGAAGGGGGTGACCGGGGCGGTTACTAGCGAATGTTCAGCACCAGTATCTACGAGAAAATCAACATCTCTACCCCCGACTGTCATTCTGACCATAGGCTCTTTGGGGACACTTGAGCCCACTCTCCGTCAGCCCAAGAACCCTTCTGCCAGGTTGAGCAGGGCCCCTTCCTCCTTGTCCGGGGCCTCCTGCTCTGAGTCACCTTGTTTTCTTTTAAGCTGAGGGCATTTGTTTTTCCAATGTCCTATTTCTTTACAATAAGCACACTGGTTACATTGCCAACTCTGACAGCCAAGCCGAGTTTCTTTCCCAGGGCCCCCCTTCCCTTGCCTCTTTGGGGGGACCCCTCTGATTACTGCAGCTAACAGACAGGTCGGCGTTTTGCCGGGCCTGACGTTCATTCTCGGTGCAGTGTTCCTTACGGCTTACTGCATCCCTGTTTACAAACCCCTGGTTAGCTCTGTCTAATAATTGTGATGTATTCATCCCTGCAAGCCCAGCCTGTTTCTGCAGTTTTCTTCTCATGTCTTCTGTGCTTTGACGGACTCAAGCCATGTGAAGCATGTGCTGATTTTCAGGGCTATCGGGATCAAAGGGAGTATACATACGATAGGCCTCACACAAACTCTCATAGCATTGTGCTGGACTTTCTTCTTTTCCCTGAATGACCTCAGAGACCTTGTTAACGTTTGTGGCCTTCTGAGCTCCCCTCTTGAATGCTTCCAAGAGAGCTTCCATGTCTCAGTTTAGCCTTTGCATATCCTCTCTTTCATTTGGGTCCCACTGGGGGCTGGTTCCTGGTAACTGGGTCCTTCCATACTCTTGGGGGTTTTGATAATCAGCTGATGCATGTTCCTCTAGCCACTTAGTTGCTGCTTGGAGCACTCTCCGCCTTTCATCTCTGTGAAAGAGGAACATGAGCAACTGGTGGCAATCAGCCCAGGTGGGGTTGTGGGTCTGGATAATAGTTTGGAGCAAATCAATTCGAGCTTGTGGCTTTTCGGTATAGGACGGGGTATTGTTTTTCCAGTTGAGAAGGTAGGCGCAGGTGAAGGGCTGGTACAGAAAAACATGCCTCTCTACCAAGTCACCATCCTCATCTATCCCAGTATGCCACTGCTCTATCAGGGACATTTGTATCCCCGTTTTGGGTCATCAACGAGCTGCCAAGGGAGGGGTTTCTCCCGAGGCTTCACCTCCTCTCTTGTCTACTCTGGGTGACCTAGGGATATGCTTGTCTTGTGGAGGCACAAGCACTGTGGGCTCAAGAGTGGGGAGGCTCTTTCCCTGGTAAGGGGAGGGCACCACTGGGATCACTGGTGCCATCTCCTGCAATGGATCTTCTGATGTTGGGTCAAACAGAACTTGAGGAGTTGATTTCCCTGGGAGGGTGGAGTGGGATCCTTCCTTAGCTGTCTGTCCCTTTGCTACTAGTATTGCTGCTGCCTGCCCTCTTAGCCACTGTGGGGGGTCCAGCACCAGCTGTCACCAAGTGTCTATGTATGGGAAGCGGTCTAGGTATCCTTTCCCACTTACCTTGTGCCACACTTGAGAAACAAGGGACCTATCCAGGCTTCCTTCTGACGGCCAACCCACTTCTAATGTTGGGCAATCTATTTCCCACGAAGTTTTTAGTTCCCCGGTGGTCTAGTGGTTAGGAGTCGGTGCTCTCACTGCTGTGGCCCAGGTTCGTATTCCCAGTCATGTGAACCAAGAAGTGGAGCAGGGTGAGCCGCGGACAAATTCCCTCAGACGCCAGATTCAAGAAGGAAGAGGTTCCTTTTAATCGGTTGGGGGCGTCGGCAGACTTGCGTCTTAAGAGCCGAGCGCACGGAAGGAAGACAAAGTTCTTGGGCCTTTTCTCAGGGCTTACAACTCTAAGAGGTTCCACGTGAAAGGGTCGTGATGGATTCAGAGCACATGTGCTTAGAGTGGGGGGAAGGGGGGGTTCATCTTTTCACCTCAGGCTGGCTCATCAGTGGCACCAGCTGGTCATGCCACTGACTTCAATCCTCTTGTTTGTCAAGTTTTACTTCCTCCTCTTCTTCAGAGACAGGAGACAGAAAGAGAAATGCCTTTTCTCCTCAGGGCCACAGGATGATATGACTCCCAATATCGCAGGGGGTGTACACACCCCTGTGAAACTCTCCCTACTATCCAGAGGGAGAGAGGACGATATGATTCCCAATACCGCAGGGGGTGTACACAACTGTGTGATATTGTTCCTCATATCCAGAGCAAAAGAGGATGATATGACTCTCAATATTGCAGAGGGTGCACACCCCTCCTGTAATATTGTGAGGAATGTCGCAATATTACTTATCACAATTAATAATGTCAATTATTGATTGGTATTAATAATCATCAATATTAATAACTGATCATATAATTTTTAAAATCAATACTGATAATAATGATAATATTCAAGAGTTATACTGACGATAACAATAAATTATTAAAATTAACTATTAATAACACCTGATATTAATAACTGGGACTGATTGTATTCATTAGAAAACAGTAATATTAGCTCATAATAATTAATATTAATAATCTGAAAACTTTTTATTAGCAATTATGTCTTAATATTAATATTGGTAACTCATATTAATGTGAATCATAAATGAGTAACAAGTAATACTAATATGACTCCTAATACTGCAGTGGGTGTACCCCCACCTGTGATATTGTTCCTAGTGTCCAGGGAGGGAGAGAGCATGGTATCACTTTCAATATCGCAGTAGGTGTACACCCACCTGCAGATATTGATCCGAATATAATATCCAGGGGTTGGAGCATGACGTTACTCCCAATAGAGCAGTGGGTGTACACCCACCCGGTGATATTGCTCCTAATATTCACGGAAGAAGAGAATGCTATTACTCCCAGTATCTCAGGAAGTGTACGCCCCTTCAGTGATATTGTTCCTAATATGCGGGGGGAAGAGGGTGATATCACTCCCAATATCGCAAGCTGTGTACACCCACCCTGTGATATTGTTCCTAATAGCCAGGAAGGGAGAGGACGCTGTGACTCCCCATACAGCAGGAGGTGTACACCCAACCTGGGATATGATTCCCAATATCCACGGAGAGAAGAGACTGGTATTACTCCCAATATCGCAGGGGGTGTACATCCATTCTGTGATATTGTTCTTAGGCAGAGAGGTTGATATTACTCCCAATATCACAGAAAGTGTACAAACCCGTGTGATATTGTTCCTACTGTCCAGAAGAAGACAAGATGATATTACCCCCCATATTGCAGGAGGTGTACACCCACTCTGTGATATTTTTCCTAATATGCAGGGCGGGAGAGGATAATATTCTTCTTAAGAGTGCAGGGTGTGTACAGCCCCCCTGTGATATTGTCCTTCATATTCCAAGGCGGAGAGGATGCTATGACTCCCAGTACCACAGAAAGTGTACACCACCCCAGTGATATTGTTCCCATGATCCAGGAGAGAAGAGGATGATATGACTTTCAATATCTCATGGGGTGGATATGCCCCCAGGGATATTGTTCCTAATTTCAACGTGGGAGAGGATGACACTCCACCCAATTCCGCTGGCCATAGAAACATTCCTGTGATATTGTTCTTAATATCCAAGGGGAACAGGATGCTCTTGCTGCAAATACTGCAGAGGATGTACACCCATCAGGGACAGAGTTGGTAATTTCCAGAGATGGAGAAGATATGACTCACACTAAGGTAAAGACTCTAGGGGACCACCGTGACTCGTAATATCCGGGGGGGAGAGAGGGGTGACATTACTCCCCACATCGTGGAGGCGCCCTAGCCCCCCTGTGATGTGGCTCGTAATATCCAGGGGGGGAGAGGGGGCTGACATTACGCCCTGCATCACGCCCATCGCAGGGGAGTAAGAGCCAGGGAAGTAAGATTCCACGAGGTGGGTCATAAGAGCCAGACCCTCTGCCCCCCTGGCTCTTAGGACCCCCATCGCAGGGGGGCAAGGCACCCTCCATGAGGTGGGGTGTAAGAGCCAGCCCCTCTGCCACTCTGGCTCTTAGGACCCCCATCGCAGGGAGTACTACCTCCTAGGACATGTAGAGTGAAGTTTTATTCCCTAGAACTTCCACAGCCAGTTAACTTTGTTTCTCTGCACTACCTTAAGGAATACGATTGTTCACTTATCTTATTCTTTATTTATTTATTTATTTTTTTGAGACGGAGTCTCACTCTGTTGTCCTAGCTGGAGTGCATGGTGCAATCTCAGCTCACTGCAACCTTCCCCTCCCAGTTTCAAGCAATTCTCTTGCCCCAGCCTCCCGAGTAGCTGGTAGTGCAGGCTCGTGCCACCACACCCAGCTAATTTTTCATACTTTTAGTA
>NW_026652277.1:103133944-103150199 GCF_009828535.3 Hylobates moloch | reverse complement strand
TTCTTCCATTTGTTTGTATCCTCTTTGATTTCATTGAGCAGTGGTTTGTAGTTCTCCTTGAAGAGGTCCTTCACATCCCTTGTAAGTTGGATTCCTAGGTATTTTATTCTCTTTGAAGCAATTGTGAATGGGAGTTCACTCATGATTTGGCTCTCTGTTTGTCTGTTATTGGTGTACAAGAATGCTTGTGATTTTTGTACATTAATTTTGTATCCTGAGACTTTGCTGAAGTTGCTAATCAGCTTAAGGAGATTTTGGGCTGAGACAATGGGGTTTTCTAGATATACAATCATGTCATCTGCAAACAGGGACAATTTGACTTCCTCTTTTCCTAGTTGAATACCCTTTATTTCCTTCTCCTGCCTGATTGCTCTGGCCAGAACTTCCAGGACTATGTTGAATAGGAGCGGTGAGAGAGGGCATCCCTGTCTTGTGCCAGTTTTCAGAGGGAATGCTTCCAGTTTTTGCCCATTCAGTATGATATTGGCTGTGGGTTTGTCATAGATAGCTCTTATTATCTTGAGATACGTCCCATCAATACCTAATTTATTGAGAGTTTTTAGCATGAAGGGTTGTTGAATTTTGTCAAAGGCCTTTTCTGCATCTATTGAGATAATCATGTGGTTTTTGTCTTTGGTTCTGTTTATATGCTGGATTACATTTATTGATTTGCGTATGTTGAACCAGCCTTGCATCCCAGGGATGAAGCCCACTTGATCATGGTGGATAAGCTTTTTGATGTGCTGCTGGATTCGGTTTGCCAGTATTTTATTGAGGATTTTTGCATCAATGTTCATCAAGGATATTGGTCTGAAATTCTCTTTTTTGGTTATGTCTCTGCCAGGTTTTGGTATCAGGACGATGCTGGCTTCATAAAATGTGTTAGGGAGGATTCCCTCTTTTTCTATCGATTGGAATAGTTTCAGAAGGAATGGTACCAGTTCCTCCTTGTACCTCTGGTAGAATTCAGCTGTGAATCCGTCAGGTCCTGGACTCTTTTTGGTTGGTAAGCTATTGATTATTGCCACAATTTCAGAACCTGTTATTGGTCTATTCAGAGATTCAACTTCTTCCTGGTTTAGTCTTGGGAGGGTGTATTTGTCAAGGAATTTATCCATTTCTTCTAGATTTTCTAGTTTATTTGCATAGAGGTGTTTGTAGTATTCTCTGATGGTAGATTGTATTTCTGTGGGATCGGTGGTGATATCCCCTTTTTCATTTTTTATTGCATCTATTTGATTCTTCTCTCTTTTCTTCTTTATTAGTCTTGCTAGCGGTCTATCAATTTTGTTGATCTTCTCAAAAAACCAGCTCCTGGATTCATTAATTTTTTGAAGGGTTTTTTGTGTCTCTATTTCCTTCAGTTCTGCTCTGATTTTAGTTATTTCTAGCCTTCTGCTAGCTTTTGAATGTGTTTGCTCTTGCTTTTCTAGTTCTTTTAATTGTGATGTTAGGGTGTCAATTTTGGATCTTTCCTGCTTTCTCTTGTGGGCATTTAGTGCTATAAATTTCCCTCTACACACTGCTTTGAATGTGTCCCAGAGATTCTGGTATGTTGTATCTTTGTTCTCGTAGATTTCAAAGAACATCTTTATTTCTGCCTTCATTTCATTATGTACCCAATAGTCATTCAGGAGCAGGTTGTTCAGTTTCCATGTAGTTGAGCGGTTTTGAGTGAATTTCTTAATCCTGAGTTCTAGTTTGATTGCACTGTGGTCTGAGAGACAGTTTGTTATAATTTCTGTTCTTTTACATTTGCTGAGGAGAGCTTTACTTCCAACTATGTGGTCAATTTTGGAATAGGTGTGGTGTGGTGCTGAAAAAAATGTATATTCTGTTGACTTGGGGTGGAGAGTTCTGTAGATGTCTATTAGGTCCACTTTATGTAGAGCTGAGTTCAATTCCTGGATATCCTTGTTAACTTTCTGTCTCGTTAATCTGTCTAATGTTGACAGTGGGGTGTTAAAATCTCCCATTATTATTGTGTGGGAGTTTAAGTCCCTTTGTAGGTCACTGAGGACTTGCTTTATGAATCTGGGTGCTCCTGTGTTGGGTGCATATATATTTAGGATAGTTAGCTCTTCTTGTTGAATTGATCCCTTTACCATTATGTAATGGCCTTCTTTGTCTCTTTTGATCTTTGTTGGTATAAAGTCTATTTTATCAGAGACTAGGATTGCAACCCCTGCCTTTTTTTGTTTTCCATTTGCTTGATAGATCTTCCTCCATCCCTTTATTTTGAGTCTATGTGTGTCTCTGCACGTGAGATGGGTTTCCTGAATACAGCACACTGATGGGTCCTGACTCCTTATCCAGTTTGCCAGTCTGTGTCTTTTGATTGGAGCATTTAGCCCATTTACATTTAACGTTAATATTGTTATGTGTGAATCTGATCTTGTCATTATGATGTTAGTTGGTTATTTTGCTCGTTAGTTGCTATTGTTTCTTCCTAGCCTCGATGGTCTTTACAATTTGGCATGTTTTTGCAGTGGCTGGTACCGGTTGTTCCTTTCCATGTTTAGTGCTTCCTTCAGGAGCTCTTTTAGGGCAGGCCTGGTGGTGACAAAATCACTCAGCGTTTGCTTGTCTGTAAAGTATTTTATTTCTCCTTCACTTATGAAGCTTAGTTTGGCGGGATAGCAAATTCTGGGTTGAAAATTCTTTTCTTTAAGAATGTTGAATATCGGCCCCCACTCTCTTCTGGCTTGTAGAGTTTCTGCTGAGAGATCAGCTGTTAGTCTGATGGGCTTCCCTTTGTGGGTAACCCGACCTTTCTCTCTGGCTGCCCTTAACATTTTTTCCTTCATTTCAACTTTGGTGAATCTGACAATTATGTGTCTTGGAGTTGCCCTTCTCGAGGAGTATCTTTGTGGCGTTCTCTGTATTTCCTGAATCTGAATGCTGGCCTGCCTTGCTAGATTGGGGAAGTTCTCCTGGATAATATCTTGCAGAGTGTTTTCCAACTTGGTTCCATTCTCCCCATCATTTTCAGGTACACCAATCAGACGTAGGTTTGGTCTTTTCACATAGTCCCAAATTTCTCGGAGGCTTTGTTCATTTCTTTTTATTCTTTTTTCTCTAAACTTCCCTTCTCTCTTCATTTCATTCATTTCATCTTCCATCAGCGATACCCTTCCTTCCAGTTGATCGCATCTGCTACTGAGGCTTCTGCAATCTTCGCGTAGTTCTCGAAACTTGGCTTTCAGCTCCATCAGCTCCTTTAAGCCCTTCTCTCCATTGGTTATTCTAGTTATCCATTCTTCTAATATTTTTTCAAAGTTTTTAACTTCTTTGCTATTGTTTTGAATTTCCTCTCGTAGCTCAGAGTAGTTTGATCGTCTGAAGCCTTCTTCTCTCAACTCATCAAAGTCATCCTCCATCCAGCTTTGTTCCGTTGCTGGTGAGGAACTGCGTTCCTTTGGAGGAGGAGAGGTGCTCTGTTTTTTAGAGTTTCCAGTTTTTTTGTTCTGTTTTTTCCCCATCTTTGTGGTTTTATCTACTTTTGGTCTTTGATGATGGAGATGTACAGATGGGTTTTTGGTGTGGATGTCCTTTCTGTTTGTTAGTTTTCCTTCTACCAGACTGGACCCTCAGCTGCAGGTCTGTTGGAGTTTACTAGAGGTCCACTCCAGACCCTGTTTGGCTGGGTGTCAGCAGCGGTGGCTGCAGAACAGCGGATTTTCGTGAGACCACCAATTCAGCTGTCTGATAGTTCGTCTGAAAGTTTTGTCTCAGAGGAGTACCCGGTTGAATGAGGTGTCAGTCTGTCCCTACTGGGGGGGTGCCTCCCAGTTAGGCTGCTCAGGGGTGAGGGACCCACTTTAGGAGGCAGTCTGTCCGTTCTCAGATCTCCAGCTGCGTGCTGGGAGAACCACTACTCTCTTCAAAGCTGTCAGTCAGACAGGGACCTTTAAGTCTGTGGAGGTTCTTGCTGAGTTTTTGTTTGTCTGTGCCCTGCCCCCAGAGGTGGAGCCTACAGAGGCAGGCAGGCCTCCTTTGGCTGTGGTGGGCTCCACCCAGTTCGAGCTTCCTGGCTGCTTTGTTTACCTAAGCAAGCCTGGGCAATGGCGGGCGCCCCTCCCCCAGCCTCGCTGCCACCTTGCAGCTTGATCTCAGACTGCTGTGCTAGCAATCAGTGAGACTCCGTGGGCACAGGACCCTCCGAGCCAGGTGCGGGACACAATCTCCTAGTGTGCCGTTTTCCAGGCCCGTTGCAAAAGCGCAGTATTGGGGTGGGACTGACCCGATATTCCAGGTGCCGTCTGTTTCCCCTTTCTTTGACCAGGAAAGGGAACTCCCTGACCCCTTGCGCTTCCCGAGTGAGGTAATGCCTCGCCCTGCTTCGGCTCGCACACAGTGCGCTTCACTGACTGTCCTGCACCCACTGTTAGGCACTCCCTAGTGAGATGAAACCGGTACCTCAAGCAGAAATGCAGAAATCATCCGTCTTCTGTGTCGCTGGGGCTGGGAGCTGGAGACCGGAGCTGATCATATTCGGCCATCTTGGCTCAACCGAAACTTCTTTCTCATCTGTGCATTCACTCCACTGAGTTGAACGTTTTTGTTGATTGAGCTGTTTTGAAAAACCCTTTTTGTAGAATCTGCAAGTGGATATTTGGAGAACATTGAGGCCTACGGTGAAAAAAGAAATATCTTCCCATGAAAACTACACAGAAGCATTCTGTGAAACTTCTTTCTGATCTGTGCGTTCAACTAAGAGGTTTGAACCTTACTTTTAATTGAGGAGTTCTGAAACACACTTTCTGTTGAAACTGCAAGTGGACATTCGGAGCGCTACGGGGCCTATAGTGGAAAAAGGAATATCTTCAAATAAAAACTACACAGAATACTTCTGTGAAAATTCCTTCTATTCTCTGCATTCATCTCACAGAGTTGAACCTTTCCTTTGAGCGAGCAGCTTTGAAACACTATTTTTGTATAAACTGCAAGTGGACGTTTGGAGCGTAGTGAGGCCTATCGTGGAAAAAGTTATATCTTCACATGAAAACTACACACAAGTAATCTGTGAAACTTCTTTATGAACTGTGCATACATCTCAGAGAGTGGTACCTTTATTTTGATAGTGCAACTTTGAAAGAGGATTTTTGTAGAATGTGCAATTGGATAATTCCAGATCATTGAGGCCTATGGTGAAAAGAGATATATCTTCCCATAAAAAATCCACTGAAGCATTATGTGAAACTACTTTCTCTTCTGTGCATTCATCTAACAGAGTTGAACCTTACTTTTGATTGAGCAGTTTTGAAACTCTCTTTTGTAGAATCTGCAAGTGGATATTTAGTGAACATAGAGGCCTACAGTGAAAAAGGAAATATCTTGCCATAAAAATTACACAGAAGCATTCTGTGAAACTTCTTTCTATTCTGTTCATTCATCTCACAGAGTAGAACCTTTCTTTTGATTGAGCAGTTTTGAAACTCTCTTTTTGTAGAATCTGCAAGTGGACATTTGGAAAGCTTTGAGGCCTTTAGTGGAAAAAGGAATATCTTCAAATAAAAACCACACAGAAGCAGTCTGTGAAACTTCTCTCCGATCAGTGCATTCATTTAACTGAGTCGAACATTTCTTTTGATTGAGCTGTTTTGAAACACTCTTTTTGTAGAACCTGCAAGTGGATATTTGGATAATATTGAGGGCTTCGGTGAGAAACGCCATATATTCCCATTATAACTACACTGAAGCATTCTCTGAAACTTCTTTCTGATCTGTGCATTCATCTAACAGAGTAGAACAATTCTTTGGATTGAGCAGTATTGAAACACTCTTTTTGTAGAATCAGCAAGTGGACATTAGGAAATCTTTCATGCCTATGGTGAGAAACGAAATATCTTCAAGTAAAAACTACACAGAATACTTCTGTGAAAATACTTTCCATTCTGTGCATTCATCTCACAGAGTTGAACCTTTCTTTTGATTTAGCAGTTTTGAAACACTCTTTTTCTTGAATCTGCAAGTGGACATTTGGAGTGCTTTGAGGCCTATCGAGGAAAAAGGAATATCTTCAAACAAAAACTACACAGAAGCATTCTGTGAAACTTCTTTCTGATCTGTGCATTCATCGAACAGAGTTGAACCTTACTTTTGACTGAGCAGTTTGAAACACTCTTTTTGTAGATTCTGCAAGTGGACATTTGGAGAACATTGATTCCTACAGTGATAAAAGAAATATCTTCCCATGAAAACTACACATAAGCATTCTGTGAAACTTCTTTCTATTCTGTTCATTCATCTCACAGAGGAGAACTTTTCTTTTGATTGAGTAGTTTTGAAACACTCTGTTTGTAGAATCTCCAAGTGGATATTTGGATCGCTTTGAGGCATATTTCAAAAATGGAAATGTCTGAAAGTAAAAACTAAACAGAATACTTCTGTCAAAATTCTTTCTATTCTCTGTATTCACTACACAGAGTTGAACCTTTCTTTTGATTAAGCAGTTTTGAACACTCTTTTTCCAGAAGCTGCAATTGGACATTTGGAGCGCTTTGAAGCCTATCGTGGAAAAAGGAATATCTTCAAATAAAAACTACACAGAAGCATTCTGTGAAACTTCCCTCCAATCTGCGCATTCATCTAACTGAGTTGAACCTTACTTTTGATTGAGCAGTTTTGAAACACTCTTTTTGTAGAATCTGCATGTGGACGTTTGGAGACCATTGAGGCCTACGATGAAAAACAAAATATCTTCCCATAAAAACTACCCACAAGCATTCTGTGAAACTTCCTTCTATTCTGTTCATTCATCTCACAGAGTAGAACCTTTCTTTTGATTGAGCAGTTTTGAAACACTCTTTTTGTAGAATCTGCAAGTGGACATTTGGAGTGCGTTGAGGACTATGTCAAAAATGGAAACATCTTCAAGTAAAAACTACACAGAATGCTTCTGTGAAAATACTTTCTATTCTCTGCATTCATCTCACAGAGTTGAACCTTTCTTTTCATTGAGCTATTTGGAAACACTCTTTTTGTAGAATCTGCAAGTGCACATTTCTAGATCTTTGCGGCCTATGGTTAAAAACGAAATATCTTCAAGTAAAAACTACACAGAATACTTCTAGGAAAATACTTTCTATTCTCTGCATTCATCTCACAGAGTTGAATTTTGCTTTTGATTGAGCAGTTTTGAAACTCTCTTTTTGTAGAGTCTGCAAGTGGACATTTGGAGCGCTTTGAGGCCTATCGAGGAAAAAGTAATATCTTCAAATAAAAACTACAAAGAAGCATTCTGTGAAACATCTTTCTGATCTGTGCATTCATCTAAAAAGGTTGAACCTTACTTTAGATTGATCAATTTTGAAACACTCTTTTTGTAGAATCTGCAAGTGGACATTTGGAGAACATTTAGGCCTATGGTGAAAAACGAAATGTCTTTCCATAAAAACCACACAGAAGCATTCTGTGAAACTTCTTTCTATTCTGTTCATTCATCTCACAGAGTAGAACCTTTCTTTTGATTGAGCAGTTTTGAAACACTCTTTTTGTAGAATCTGCAAGTGGACATTTGGAGTGCTTTGAGGCCTATGGTGAAAATGGAAATATCTTCAAGTAAAAACTACACAAAATATTTCTGTGAAAATTCTTTCTAATCTCTGAATTCATCTCACAGAGTTGAACCTTTCATTTGATTGAGCAGTTTTGAAACACTCTTTTTGTATAAACTGCAAGTGGACATTTTGAGCGTTGTGAGACCTATCGTGGAAAAAGATATATCTTCAAATGAAAACTACACACGAGTAATCTGTGAAACTTCTTTATGAACTGTGCATTCATCTCAGAGAGTTGAACTTTTCTTTTGATTGTGCAGCTTTAAACCTGCTTTTTGTAGAATCTGCAATTGGACATTTCTAGAGCATTGATGCCTATGGTGAAAAAAGTAATATCTTCCCATAAAAACTCCACGGAAGCAATCTGTGAAACTTCTTTCTGATCTGTGGTTTCATCTAACCGAGTTGAACCTTACTTTTGATTGAGCAGTTTTGAAATACTCTTTTTTTGTAGAATCTGGAAGGGGACATTTGGAGAACATTGATGCCTATGGTGAAAAACGAAATATCTTCCCATAAAAACTACACAGAAGCATTCTGTGAAACTTCTTTCAATTCTGTTCATTCAAATCACAGAGCAGAACCTTTCTTTTCATTTAGGAGTTTTGAAACACTCATTTTGTAGAATCTGCAAGTGGACATTTGGAGCGCTTTGAGGCGTATGTTGACAATGGAAATATCTTCAAGTAAAAACTCCACAGAATACTTCAGTGAAAATACTTTCTATTCTCTGCATTCATCTCACAGAGTTGAACTTTTCTTTTGATTGGGCAGATTTGAAACACTCTTTCTGTAGAATCTGCAAGTGGACCTCTGGAGATCTTTGAGGCCTATGGTGAAAAACTAAATATCTTCAAGTAAAAACTACACAGAATACTTCTGTGAACATTCTTTGTATTCTGTGCATTCATCTCACAGAGTTTAACCTTTCTTTTGATTCAGCAGTTTTGAAACACTCTTTTTGTAGAATCTGCAAGTGCACATGTGGAGCACTTTGATGCCTATCAAGGAAAAAGGAATATCTTCAAAAAAAACTACACAGAAGCATTCTGTAAAACTTCTCTATGATCTGTGCATTCATATAACAGAGTTGAACCTCACTTTTGATTGCGCAGTTTTGAAACACTCTTTTTGTAGAATCTGCAAGTGGACATTTGGAGAACATTGAGGCCTACGGTGAAAACCGAAATATCTTCCCATAAAAAGTACACAGAAACATTTTGTGAAACTTCTTTCTATTCTGTTCATTGATCTCACAAAGTGGAACCTTTCTTTTGACTGAGCAGTTTTGAAAAACTCTTTTTGTAGGATCTGTAAGTGGACATTTGGAGCGCTTTCAGGCCTATGGTGGGAAAAGTTATATCTTTAAATAAAAACTACACAGAAGAATTCTGTGAAACTACTTTCTGATCTGTGCACTCATCTCACTGAGTTGAATCTTTGTTTTGATTGAGCTGTTTTGAAACACTCTTTTTGTAGAATCTGCAAGGGGATATTTGGAGAATATTGAGGCATATTGTGTAAAACGATATGTCTTCCCCTTAAAACTACAATGAAGCATTCTGTGAAACTACTTTCTAATCTGTGCATTCAATTAACAGAGTAGAACCTTTGTTTTGATTGAGCAGTTTTGAAACACTCTTTTTGTAGCATCTGCAAGTAGACATTTGGAGATCTTTGTGGCCTATGATGAAAAACGAAATATCTTCAAGTAAAAACTACACAGAATACTTCTGTGAAATTTCTTTCTATTCTCTGCATTCATCTCACAGTGTTGAACTTTTCTTTTGATTGGGTAGTTTTGAAAGATTCTTTCTGTGTAAACGGCAAGTGGACATTTGTAGCGCTTTGAGGCCTATCGTGAAAAAACGAATATCTTCAAATAAAAACTAAACAGAAGCATTCTGTGAAACTGCTTTCTGATCTGTGCATTCAACTAACAGAATTGAACCTTACTTTTGATTGAGCAGTTTTGAAACACTCTTTTTGTAGAATCTGCAAGAACACATTTGGAGAACATTGAGGTCTATGGTGAAAAAAAAATATCTTCCCCTAAAAACTACATGGAAGCATTCTGTGTAACTTCTTTGTGATCTGTGCATTCAACTAACACAGTTTAACATTAGTTTTGATTGAGCAGTTTTGGAACACTCTATTTGTGGAATCTGCAAGTGGACATTTGGAGAACATTGAGGCCTACGGTGAAAAGCGAATTATCTTAACCTAAAAGCTACACGGAAGCATTCTGTGAAAATTCTTTCTGATCTGTGCATTCAACTAACAGAGTTGAACCTTACTTTTGATTGAGCAGTTTTGAAATACTCTATTTGTAGAAACAGCAAGTGGACATTTGGAGAACACTGAGGCCTGCAGTGAAAAACAAAATATCTTCACTTAAAAACTACACAGAAGCATTCTGTGAAACTTGTTTCTGTTCTCTTAATTCATGTCACAAAGTAGAACCTTTTTTTTGACTGAGCAGTTTTGAAACACTCTTCCTGTAGAGTCTGCAAGTGGACATTTGGAGCGCTTTGAGGCCTATCGTGGAAAAAGTTATATCTTCAAATAAAAACTACACAGAAGCATTCTGTGAAACTTCTTTGTGATCTATGCATTCAACTAACAGAGTTGAACCTTACTTTTGATTGAGCAGTTTTGAAACACTCTTTTTGTAGAATCTGCAAGTGGACATTTGGAGAACATTGAGCCCTATGGTGAAAAAAGAAATATCTTCCCACAAAAACTACACAGAAGCATTCGGTGAAACTTCTTTCTGATCTGTGCATTCAACTAACAGAGTTTAACCTTAGTTTTGATTGAGCAGTTTTGAAACCCTCTTTTTGTAGAATCTGCAAGTGGATATTTAGAGGTCTTTGAGGCCTATGGTGAAAATGAAATAACTTCAAGTGAAAACTACACAGTATTCTGTGAAATTCCTTTCTATTCTCTGCATTCATCTCACAGTGTTGAACCTTTCTTTTGATTGGGTAGTTTGGAAACACTCTTTCTGTATAAACTGCAAGAGGACATTAGGAGCGCTTTGAGGCCTATCGTGGAAAAAGAATATCTTCACATAAAAACTACACAGACGCCTTCTGTGAAACTTCTTTCTGATCTGTGCATTCAATTAACAGATTTGAACCTTATTTTTGATTGAGCAATTTTGAAACACTCTTTTTGTAGTATCTGCTAGTGGACATTTTGAGATCATTGATGCCTAAGGTGAAAAAAGAAATATCTTCCCATAAAAAATACATGGAACAATTGTGTGAAACTAATTTCTGATCTGTGCATTCAACTAACAGAGTTTAACCTTAATTTTGATTGAGCAGTTTTGAAACACTCTGTTTGCAGAATCTGCAAGTGGACATTTGGAGAACATTGAGGTCTACGGTGAAAAAAGAAATATCTTCCCCTAAAAACTACATGGAAGCATTCTGTGAAACTTCTTTCTATTCTGTTCATTCATCTCATAAAGTAGAACCATTCTTTTCACTGAGCAGTTTTGAAACACTCTTTTTGTAGAATCTGCAAGTGGACATTTGGAGCACTTTGAGATCTATCATGGAAAAGGCTATATCTTCAAATAAAAACTACACAGAAGCATTCTGTGAAACTACTTTCTGATCTGTGCATTCATCTCACTGAGTTGAACGATTCATTTGATTGAGCTGTTTTGAAACACTCTTTTTGTAGGATCTGCAAGGGGATACTTGGAGACTATTGATGCATCTGGTATAAAATGATTTATCTTCCCCTTAAAACTACACAGAAGCATTCTGTGAAACTACTTTCTGATCCGTGCATTCATCTAACAGTGTAGAACCTTTTTTTTTGATTGATCAGTTTGAAACACTCTTTTTGTAGAATCTGCAAGTGGACATTTGGAGATCTTTGAGGCCTAAGGTGAAAAACGAAATATCTTCAAGTAAAAACTACACAGAATACTTCTCTGAAATTTCTTTCTATTCTCTGCATTCATCTCACAGTGTTGAACTTTTCTTTTAATGGGTACTTTTGAAACACTCTTTCTGCATAAACTGCAATTGGACATTTGCAGTGCTTTGAGGCCTATCGTGGAAAAAGGAATATCTTCAAATAAGAACTACACAGAATAATTCTTTGAAACTTCTTTCTGATCTGTGCATTCAACTAACAGTGTTGAACCTTACTTTTGATTGAGCAGTTTTGAAACACTCTTTTTGTAGTTTCCGCAATTGGACATTTGGAGAACTTGGACACCTATGGTGAAAAAAGAAATATTTTCCCATAAAAACTACACGGAAGCATTCTGTGAAACTTCTTTCTGATCTGTGCATTCAACTAACAGAGTTTAACCTTAGTTTTGATTGAGCAGTTTTGAAACACTCTATTTGTAGAATCTGCAAGTGGACATTTGGAGAACGTTGAGGCCTACGGTGAAAAACGAAATATCTTCCCATAAAAAGTACACAGTAGCGTTCAGTGAAACTTCTTTCTATTCTCTGCATTCATCTCACAGAGTAGAACCTTTCTTTTGATTGAGCAGTTTTGAAAAACTCTCTTTGTAGTATCTGCATGTGGACATTTGGAGCGCTTTGAGGCCTATCGTGGAAAAAGGAATATCTTCAAATAAAAACTACACAGAAGCATTATGTGAAACTACTTTCTGATCTGTGCATTCATCACACTGAGTTGTACCTTTCTTTTCATTGACCTGTTTTGAAACACTATTTTTGTGGAATCTGCAAGTGGATATTTGGAGAATATTGAGGCATACGGTGTAATACGAAATATCTTCTTCTTAAAACTATACAGAAGCATTCTCTGAAACCAATTTCTGATCTGTGCATTCATCTAACAGAGTAGAACCTTTCTTTTGATTGAGCAGTTTTGAAACACTCATTTTGTAGAATCTGCAAGTGCACATTTTTAGAACATTGAGGCCTGTGGTGAATAAAGAAATATCTTCCCATAAAAACTACACGGAAGCATTCTGTGAAACTTCTTTCTAATCTGTGCATTCAACTAAAAGATTTTAAGCTTAGTTTTGATGGAGCAGTTTTGAAACCCTCTATTTGTAGAATCTGCAAGTGGACATTTGGAGAACATTGAGGCCTACAGTGAAAAATGAAATATCTTACCCTGAAAACTACATGGAAGCATTCTGGGAAACATCTTTCTGACCTGTGCATTCAACTAACAGACTTGAAACTTACTTTTGATTGAGCAGTTTTGAAACACACTATTTGTAGAATCTACAAGTGGACCTTTGGAGAACATTGAGGCCTATGGTGAAAAATGAAATATCTTCCCGTAAAAACTACACAGAAGCATTCTGTGAAACTTCTTTCTATTCTGTTCATTCATCTCAGAAAGTAGAACCTTTCTTTTGACTGAGCAGTTTTGAAACACTCTTTTTGTAGAATCTGCAAGTGGACATTTGGAGCACTTTGAGGCCTATCGTGGAAAAAGGTATATCTTCAAATAAAAACTACACAGAAGCATTCTGTGAAACTACTTTCTGATCTGTGCATTCATCTCACTGAGTTGAACCTTTCTTTTGATTGAGCTGTTTTGAAACACTATTTTTGTAGAATCTGCAAGTGGATATTTGGAGAGTATTGAGGCATATGGTCTAATACGAAATATCTTGTTCTTAAAACTACACAGAAGCATTCTCTGAAACCACTTTCTGATCTGTGCATTCATCTAACAGAGTAGAAGCTTTCTTTTGATTGAGCAGTTTTGAAACACTCTTTTTGTAGAATCTGCAAGCGGACATTTTGAGATCTTTGAGGCCTATGGTGAAAAACAAAATATCTTCAAGTAAAAATTACACAGAATACTACCGTGAAATTTCTTTCTATTCTCTGCATTCATCTCACAGTGTTGTACCTTTCTTTTGATTGGGTAGTTTTGAAACACTCTTTCTGTATAAACTGCAAGTGGACATTTGGAGCGCTTTGAGGCCTGTCGTGGAAAAAGGAATATCTTCACATAAAAACTACAGAGAAGCCTTCTGTGAAACGTCTTTCTCATCTGTGCCTTCAACTAACAGACTTGAACCTTACTTTTGATTGAGCAGTTTTAAACACTCTTTTTGTAGAATCTGCAAGTGGACATTTGGAGCGCTTTGAGGCCTATCGTGGAAAAAGTTATTACTTCAAATAAAAACTACACAGAAGCATTCTGTGAAAGTAATTTCCGATCTGTGCATTCATCTCACTGAGTTGAACCTTTCTTTTGATTGAGCTGTTTTGAAACACTCTTTTTGTAGAATCTGCAAGGGGATATTTGGAGAAGATTGAGGCATACGGTGTAAAATGAAATATCTTCCCCTTAAAGCTACACAGAAGCATTCTGTGAAACTACTTTCTTATCTATGAATTCATCTAACAGAGTAGATCCTTTCTTTTGATTGAGTAGTATTGAAACCCTCTTTTTGTAGAATCTGCAAGTGGACATTTGGAGATCTTTGAGGCCTACAGTGAAAAACGAAATATCTTCAAGTAAAAACTACACAGAATAATTCTGTGAAATTTCTTTCTATTCTCTGCATTCATCTCACAGTCTTGAACCTTTCTTTTGATTGCATAGTTTTGAAACACTCTTTCTGTATAAATTGCAAGTGGATATTTGGAGCGTTTTGAGGCCTATCATGGAAAAAAGTAATATCTTCAAATAAAAACTACACAGAAGCATTCTGTGAAACTTCTTTCTCATCTGTGCATTCAACTAACAGAGTTGAACGTTACTTTTGATTGGGCAATTTTGAAACACTCTTTCTGTATAAACTGCAAGTGGACATTTGGAGAACATTGAGTCCTATGGTGAAAAATGAAATATCTCCCCTAAAAACTACACGGAAGCATTCTGTGAAACTTCTTTCTGATCTGTGCATTCAACTAACAGATTGAGCAGTTTTGAACACTCTATTTGTGGAATCTGCAAGTGGACATTTGGAGAATATTGTGGCCTATGGTGAAAAATGAAATATCTTCCCCTAAAAACTACATGATGTAAAGGCACTTGTGTAAGGAAAAAAATGGAATGGCAGAGTAGTAAGTCTAGGACCCCCACAGAAAACAGTGCCTTCCCAGCAGACCTCGCATGGAGCCCCAAGGATCCTGGCATCCTGGTTCGCACCCATGGTGCATGTCACACCACCAATGTTGCAAGAAGGCCCAGAAGGGAAGATAAGGCTCCAAATTGGAGGTAGAGGCATCTGTGGAAGTGGAAGGAAAAAAAATGGCAAGGCAGAGGAGGGTTGCCTGGGTCCCCACTAGGATGGAGTTGCCATTCCAGCAGACCCTGCAGGTGGGCCTAGGGATACTGACGCCCCTTTTTCGCACCCTTGGTGCATATCACACCCAGGAGGGGCACCTCAATGTGGTAAGGAGGCCCAGAAGGGAAGATAAGTCTTGAAAGGGGAGGTAGAGGCACCTGCGGAAGGAAATAAATCAGCACGGCAGTGGACAGCTCATGGGTCCCCCACAGACGTAAGTGCCTTACCAGCAGCCCCTACGTGGGGCCCCAGGGACCCTGGCATCCCTGGTTCACACTCAAAGTGTGTTTGTTTGTGTTTCAAGCCCATGGGTGGCACCTCAAAGTGGTAAGAAGGCCCAGAAGGGAAGACAAGGCTTTAAAGGGTGGTAGAGGCACCTGTGGAAGGAAAAAAAAATGGCACGGCAGAGGAGGGGTGGCCAGGTCTCCCAATGGATGAAAAGTTCCTTCCCAGCAGCCACTGCACGGGGGTGCGGTGATCCTGGCGCCCCTGCTTGGCACCCACGTTGAATGTTGCCCATGCAGAAGGCACCACAAAGCAGCAAGAGTGGCCAGAAGCGAAGATACGGCTTGAAAGGGGAGGTAGACGCACCTGTGGAAAGAAAAACAAAGGTGCAGCTGAGGAGGGTGGCCTGGGTCCCACCAAAGACGAAAGTGCTTTCCCAACAGCCCCTGCTCTGGGCCCCAGGGATCCTGGCATCCCTGGATCGCACCCACGGTGCATGTCATGCCCACAAGGGTACCCCCCAAAGGGGAGGAAATCCCAGAATGGAAGATGAGGCTTGAAAGTGGAGGTAGAGGCACGTGTGGAAGGAAAAAAAAATGGCGCAGCAGAGGAGGGGTTCTTGGGTCCCCCGACGGATGAAAGTGCCTTCCCAGCAGCCCCTGTGTGGAGCTCCGGGGATACTGGCATCCCTCATTCGCACCCATGGTGTGTGTTGTGCTTGCGGGAGGCATCCCAAAGTGGCAGGAAGATCCAGAAGAGAAGATAAAGCCTGAAAGGGGAGATACACGCACCTGTGAAGGAAAAAATTGGCAGAGGAGAGGTTCCTGGGTCCCCCCACAAATGAACGTGCCTTTCCAGCAGCCCCGTAACGGGTACACGGGGATCCTGGCATCCCTGTTTCACAACCATGGTGCGTGTCGCCCCCATGGGGGCCACCCCAAAGCGGCAATAAGGGCCAGAATGGAAGATAAGACTTGAAAGGAGAGCTAAAGACATCTGTGGAAGAAAAGGAAATAGCGTGGCAGTAAATGGGGGCCTGGGTTCTCCCAAGGATGAAAGTTCCTCCCCAGCAGCCCCTGTGCATGGCCCCCTGACATCCAGGCATCCCTGGTTTGCACCCACAGTGCATGTTGCGCCCGCAGGGGCACCCGAAATCATCAAGAAGACCCAGAAAAGAAGATAAGGCTTGAAAGGGGAGGTG
>NW_026652277.1:103120770-103133916 GCF_009828535.3 Hylobates moloch | reverse complement strand
GAAAAGAGTCTTTCAAAACTGCTCAGTCAAAGGAAAAGTTCTACTCTGTGGGATGAATGAGTACAATAGAAAGTAGTTTCACAGAATGCTTCTGTGTAGTTTTTATGGGAAGATATTTCGTTTTTCACCATAAGCCTCAATGTTCTCCAAATGTCCAGTGGCAGATTCTACAAAAAGAGTGTTTCGAAAATGCTCAGTCAAAAGAAAGGTTCTACTCTGTTAGATGAAAGCACAGATCAGAAAGAAGTTTTACAGAATGCTTCTGTGTAGTTTTAATGGGAAGATATTTTGCTTTACACAGTATGCCTCAATAATCTCCAAATATCCACTTACAGATTCTACAAAAAGAGTGTTTCAAAAGTGCTCAGTCAAAAGAAAGGTTCTACTCTGTGAGATGAATGAACAGAATAGAAAGAAGTTTCACAAAATGCTTCTTTGTAGTTTTTAGGGGAAGATATTTCGTTTTTCACCGTAGGTCTCATCCAAATGTCCACTGGCAGATTCTACAAAAAGAGTGTTTCAAAACTGCTCAATCAAAAGTAAGGTTCAACTCTGTTGGTTGAATGCACAGATCTGAAAGAAGTTTCACCGTGTAGTTTTTATGGGAAGATATTTCTTTTTTCACCATAGGCCTCAATGCTCTGGAAATGTCCAGTTGCAGATGCCATGAACAGCCTGTTTCAAAGCTGCACAATCAAAAGAAAATTTCTGCTCTCTGAGATGAATGTACAGTTCATAATGAAGGTTCACAGATTAATTATGTGTAGTTCATATTTGAAGATATTCCATTTTCCACGATAGGCCTCAAAACGCTCCAAATGTCCACTTACACTTTATAGAAAATAGTGTTTCAAAACAGCTCAATCAAAAGTAAGCTTCAAATCTGTTAGATGACTGCACAGATCAGAAAGAAGTTGCAAAGAATGTTTCCGTGTAGTTTTTATAGTAAGATATTTCTTTTTTCACCGTAGGCCTCAATGGTCTAGAAATATCCAATTGCAGATTCTGCGAAAAGAGTGTTTCAAAATGACTCAGTCAAAAAAAATGTTCTACTCTGTGAGGTGAATGAACAAAATAGAGAAAGTTTCACAGAATGCTCCCGTGTAGATTTTATGGGAAGATATTTCATTTTTCACCATAGGCCTCAATGCTCTAGAAATGTCCAGTTGCAGATTCTACGGAAAGCCTGTTTCAAAGCAGCAAAATCAAAAGAAATGTTCCACTCTATGATATGAATTCACAGTTGAAAATGAAGTTTCACAGATTACTTCTGTGTAGTTTATATTTGAAGATATTCCATTTTTTTTCTTTTTTTTTTATTATACTTTAGGGTTTTAGGGTACATGTGCACAATGTGCAGGTTTGTTACATATGTATCCATGTGCCATGTCGATTTCCTGCACCCATTAACTCGTCATTTAGCATTAGGTATATCTCCTAATGCTGTCCCTTCCCCCTCCCCCCACCCCACAACAGTCCCCGGAGTGTGATGTTCCCCTTCCTGTGTCCATGTGTTCTCATTGTTCAATTCCCACCTATGAGTGAGAACATGCAGTGTTTGGTTTTTTGTCCTTGCAATAGTTTACTGAGAATGATGTTTTCCAGTTTCATCCATGTCCCTACAAAGGACACAAACTCATCATTTTTTATGGCTGCATAGTATTCCATGCTGTATATGTGCCACATTTTCTTAATCCAGTCTATTGTTGTTGGACATTTGGGTTGGTTCCAACTCTTTGCTATTGTGAATAGTGCTGCAATAAACATATGTGTGCATGTGTCTTTATAGCAGCATGATTTATAGTCCTTTGGGTATATACCCGTAAAGGGATGGCTGGGTCAAATGGTATTTCTATTTCTAGATCCCTGAGGAATCGCCACACTGACTTCCACAATGGTTGAACTAGAAGATATTCCATTTTCCACAAGAGGTCTCAAAGTGTTCCAAATGTCCACTTGCAGTTTATACAGAAATAGTGTTTCCAGACTTCTCAATCAAAGGAAAGGTTCAACTCTGTGAGATGAATCCAGAGAATTGAAATAAATTTCTCAGAAATATTCTGTGTAGTTTTTATTTGAAGATATTTTGTTTTTCACCTTAGGCCTCAAAGATCTCCAACTGTCCACTTGCACATTATTCAAAAAGAGTGTTTGAAAAATGCTCAATCAAAAGAAAGGTTCTACTCTCTGAGATGAATGAACAGAATAGAAAAGTTTCACAGCATGCTTCTATGTAGTTTTTAGGGGAAGATATTTCGTATTTCACCGTAGGCCTCAATATTCTCCAAATGTCCACTTGCAGACTCTACAAAAAGAGTTTTTCAAAACTGCTCAATCAAAAGAAAGTTTCAACTCTGTGAGATGAATGCAGAGAATAGAAAGAATTTCCACAGAAGTATTCTGTGTAGTTTTTAATTGAAGATATTTCGTTTTTCACCACAGGCCTCAAAGATATCCAAATGTATACTTGCAGATTCTACAAAAAGGGTGTTTCAAAACTGCTCAATCTAAAGAAAGGTTCTACTCTGTTAGATGAATGCACAGATCAGAAAGAAGTTTTACAGAATGCTTCTGTGTAGTTTTTATTTGAAGATATTCCTTTTTCCACTATTGGCCTCTTAGCGCTCCGAATGTCCAGTTGCCGTTCCTACAGAAAGAGTGTTTCAGAACTGCTCAATCAAAAGTAATGTTCAACTCTGTTAGTTGAATGCACAGATCAGAAAGTAGTTTCACAGAATTCTTCTGTGTAGTATTTATTTCAAGATATACCTTTTTCCACGATAGGCCTCAAAGCTCTGCAAATGCCCACTTGCAGATTCTACAAAAGGAGTGTTTCAAAAACTGCTCAGTCAGAAGAAAGTTTCTTCTTTGTGAGATGAATGAACAGAATGGAAAGAAGTTACACAGAATGCTTCTGTTTAGTTTTTATGGGAAGATATTTCGTTTTTCACTGTAGGCCTCAATTTTCTCCAAATGTACACTTGCAGATTCTCCAACAAGAATGTTTGAAAACTGCTCAATCAAAAGTAAGATTCAACTCTGTTAGTTGAATGCACAGATCAGAAAGAAGTTTTACAGAATACTTCTGTGTAGTTTTTTTTTTGAAGATATTCCTTTTTCCATGATAGGCCTCAAAGCACTGCAAATGTCCACTTGCAGTTTATACAGAAAGAGTGTTTCAAAACTACTCAATCAAAAGGAAGGTTCAACACTGTGAGATGAATGCAGAGAATATAAAGACATTTCACAGAAGTATTCTGTGTAGTTTTTACTTGAAGATATTTAGTTTTTCACCATAGGCCTCAAATATCTCCAGAGGTCCACTTGCAGATTCTACAAAAAGAGTGTTTCAAAACTGCCCAATCAAAAGAAAGTTTCTACTCTGTTAGATGAATACATAGATCAGAAAGTAGTTTCACAGAATGCTTCTGCATAGTTATAAGTGGAAGATATTTCATTTTACATAGTATGCCTCAATATTCTCCAAATATCCCCTTGCAGATTGTACAAAAAGAGTGTTTCGAAACAGCTCAATCAAAAGAAATTTCAACTCAGTGAGATGAATGCACAGATGAGAAAGTAGTTTCACAGAATGCTTCTGTGTAGTTTTTATTTGAAGATATATCTTTTTCCAGGATAGGCCTCAAAGCGCTCCAAACGTCCACTTGCAGATCCTACAAAAAGTGTGTTTCAAAACTTCTCAGTAAAAAGAAAGGTTCTACTTTGTGAGATGAATGAATGGAATAGAAAGAAGTTTCACAGAATGCTTCTGTGTAGTTTTTAGGGGAAGATATTTCACTTTTCACCATAGGCCTCAATATTCTCCAAATGTCCACTTGAAGATTCTACAAATAGAGTATTTCAAAACTGCTCAATGAAAAATAAGGTTAAACTCTGTTAGATGAATGCACAGATCAGAAAGAAGTTTCACAGAATGCTTCCATGTAGTTTTTATTGGAAGATATTTCTTTTTTCACCATAGGCCTCAATGCTCTAGAAATGTCTCATTGCAGATTCTACAAAAAGCCTGTTTCAATGCTGCAAAATCAAAAGAAATGTTCCACTCTCTGAGTTGAATGCACAGTTCATAAAGAGGTTTCACAGATTGCTCGTGTGTTGTTTTCATTAGAACATAAACCTTTTTCCCCTATAGGCCTCAAGACGCTCTAAATGTCCACTTGCAGTTTATACAAAAGAGTGTTTGGAAACTGCTCAATCAAAGGAAAGGTTCAACTCTGTGAGATGAATGCAGAGAATAGAAAGTATTTTCACAGAAGTATTCTGTGTAGTTTTTACTTGCAGATATTTCCATTTTCACCATATTCCTCACATCGCTCCAAATGTTCGCTTGCAGATTCTTCATAAAGAGTCTTTCAAAACTGCTCGATCAAAAGAAAGGTTGTACTCTGTGAGATGAATGTACAGATAAGAAAGTAGTTTCACAGAATGCTTCTGTGTAGTTTTAAGGGGAAGATGTTTCGTTTTACACCATATGCCTAAATATTTTCCAAATATCCCCTTGCAGATTCTACAAAAAGAGTTTTTCAAAACAGCTCAGTCAAAAGAAAGGTTCAACTCAGTGAGATGAATGCACGATCAGAAAGATGTTTCACAGAATGCTTCTGTGTAGTTTTTATTTGAAGATATTCCTTTTTCCTCGATAGGCCTCAAAGCGCTCCAAATGTCCACTTGGAGATTCTACAAAAAGAATGTCTCAAAACTGCTCAATCAAATGAAAGGTTCAACTCTGCGAGATGAATGCACAGAATAGAAAGTATTTTCCCAAAAGTATTCTGTGTATTTTTTACTTGAAGATATTTCGTTTTTAACCATAGGCCTCAAAGATCTTAAAATGTCCACTTGCAGATTCTTCAAAAAGTGTGTTTCAAAACTGCTCAATCAAAAGAAATGTTCTACTCTGTGAGATGAATGAACAGAATAGAAAGAAGTTTCACAGAATTCTTCTGTGTAGTTTTCATGGCAAGATATTTCGTTTTTCACTGGAGGCCTCAATGTTCTCCAAATGTCCACTTGCAGATACGACGAAAAGGGAGTTTAAAGCTGCTCAATCAAAAGTAATGTTCAACTCTGTTAGATGAACACACAGATCAGAAAGAAGTTTCACAGAATGCTTCAGAGTAATTATAATGGGAATATATTGCACTTACCACTGAAGGCCTCAATTTTCTCCAAACATCCACATGCAGATTCTGCAAAAAGAGTGTTTCAAAACAGCTCAATCAAAAGAAAGGTTCAACTCAGTTAGGTGAATGCGCAGATCAGGGAGAAGTTTCACAGAATGCTTCTGTGTAGGTTTTATTTGAAGATATTCCTTTTTCCACGATAGGCCTGAAAGCGCTCAAAATGTCCACTTGCAGATTCTACAAAAAATGTGTTTCAAAACTGCTTAATCAAAAGAAAGCTTCACTCTATGACAAGAATGAACAGAATAGAAAGAAGTTCCACAGAAAGCTTCTCTATTGTTTTTATGGGAAGATATTTTGTTTTTTCACCGTAGGCCTCTATGTTCACCAAATGTCCACTTGCAGATCCTACAAAAACACAGTTTCAAAACTGCTCATTCAAAAGTAAGGCTGAACTCTGTTAGATGAATGCACAGCTCAGAAAGTCGTTTCACAGACTGCTTCTGTGGGGTTTTTATTGGAAGATGTTTCTTTTTTCACTATAGGCATCAATGCTCTGGAATTGTCCAATTGCAGATTCTACATAAAGCCTATTTCAAAGCTGCACAATCAAAATAAAGATTCCACTCTCTGATATGAATGTACAGTTCATTAAGAAGTTTCACAGATTACTTCTGTGTAGTTTTTATTTGACGATATTCCCTTTTCCACGATAGGCCTCAAAGCACTCCAAATGTACCCTTGCAGTACATACAAAAAAAGCGTTCCAAAATGGTCAATGAAAACAAAGGTCCAAGTCTGTGAGATGAATTCAGAGAATAGAAAGAATTTTCCCAGAACTATTCTGTGTAGTTTTTAATTGAAGATATGTCATTTTTAACCATAGGCCTCAAAGATCTCCAAATGTCCACTTGCAGATCCTACAAAAAGGGTGTGTCAAAACTGCTCAATCAAAAGAAAGGTTCAACTCTGTGAGATGAATGCAGAGAATAGAAAGAATTTTCACAGAAGTATTCTGTGGAGTTTTTACTTGAAGATATTTCCATTGTCAACATAGGCCTCAAAGCGCTCCAAATGTCCACTTGCAGATTCTACAAAACGAGTGTTTCAAAACTCCTCAATGAAAAGGAAGGTTGTGGTCTGTGAGTTGAATGAACAGAATAGAAAGAAGTTTCACAGAATGCTTCTGTGTAGTTTTTATGGGAAGATATTTCGTTTTTCACCGTAGGCCTCAATGTTCTCCAAATGTCCATTTCCAGATTCTACAAAAAGAGTGTTTCAAAACTGCTCAATCAAAAGTAAGGTTCAACTCTGTTAGATGAATGAACAGATCAGAAAGAAGTTTCACAGAATGCTTCCGTGGAGTTTTTATGGGAAGATATTTCTTTTTTCACCATAGGCATCAATGCTCTAGAAATGTCCAATTGTAGATTCTACAAAAAGCCTGTTTCAAAGCTGCACAATCAAAAGAAAATTTCCACTATCTGAGATGAAAGCACAGTTCATAAAGAAGTTTCACAGATTTCTCGTGTGTAGTTTTCATTTGAAGATATACCTTTTTCCACGATAGGTCTCACAACGCTCAAAATGTCCACTTGTAATTTATACAAAAAGAGTGTTTCAAAACTGCTCAATCAAAGGAAAGGTTCAACTCTGTGAGATGAATGCAGAGAATAGAAAGAATTTTCACAGAAATATTCTGTGGAGTTTTTACTTGAAGATATTTCCATTGTCAACATAGGCCTCAAAGCGCTCCAAATGTCCACTTGCAGATTCTACAAAAAGAGTGTTTCAAAACTGCTCAATGAAAAGAAAGGTTCTACTATGTGAGATGAATGAACAGAATATAAAGAAGTTTCACAGAATGCTTCTGTGGAGTTTTAACGGGAAGATATTTCATTCTTCACCGTAGGCCTCAATGTTCTCCAAATGTCCACATTCAGATTCTACAAAAATTGTGTTTCAGAACTGCTCAATCAAAAATAAGGTTCATCTCTGTTAGATGAATGCACAGATCAGAAAGAAGTTTCACAGAATGCTTCCGTGGAGTTTTTATTGGGAGATATATCTTTTTTCCCCATAGGCCTCATTGCTGTGCAATTGTCCAATTGCAGATTCTGCAAAAAGCCTGTTTCAAAGCTGCACAATCAAAAAGGTTCCACTCTCTGATAAGAATGAACAGTTCATAAAGAAGTTTCACTGATTACTTCTGTGTAGTTTTTATTTGAAGATATTCCTTTTTCACGTTAGGCCTCAAAGCGCTCCAATTGTCCACTTGCAGTTTATACGAAAAGAGCGTTTCAAAACTGCTCAATCAAAAGAAAGGTTTAACTCTGTGAGATGAATGCAGAGAATATAAAGAATTTTCCCAGAAGTATTCTGAGTAGTTTTTAGTTGAAGATATTTCGTTTTTAACCATAGACCTCTAAGATCTCCAAATGTCCATTTGTAGATTCTACAACAAGAGTGCTTCAAAACTGCTCAAACAAGAGAAATGTTCAACTCTGTGAGATGAATGCAGAGAATAGAAACAATTTTCACAGAACTGTTCTGTGTATTTTTTACTTGAAGGTATTTCCATTTTCAACATAGGCCTCAAAACGCTCCAAATGTCCACTTGCAGATTCTGCAAAAAGAGTGTTTCAAAACTGCTCAATCAAAAGAAAGGTTCCACTCTGTGAGATGAATGAACAGAATAGAAAGTAGTTTCACAGAATGCTTCTCTCTAGTTTTTATGGGAAGATATTTCGTTTTTCACTGTAGGCCTCAATGTTCTCCAAATGTCCACTTGCAGATTCTACAAAAAGAGTGTTTCAAAATTGATCAATCTAAAGTAATGTTCAAACTTATTAGATGAATGCACAAATCAGAAAGAAGTTTCACAGAATGCTTCTGTGTAGTTTTTATTTGAAGATATTCCTTTTTCCTTGATAGGCCTCAAAGCGCTCCAAATGTCCACTTGCAGACCCTACAAAAATAGTGTTTCAAAACTGCTCAATCAAAAGCAAGGTTCAACTTTGTGAGATGAATGCAGAGAATAGAAAATATTTCCCTAGAAGTATTCTGTGTAGTTTTTACTTGAAGATATTCCGTTTTTAACCACAGGCCGCAAAGATCTACAAATGTGCACTTGCAGATTCTACAAGAAGAGTGTTTCAAAATTGCTCAATCAAAAGAAATGTTCAATTCTGTGGGATGAATGCAGAGAACAGAAAGTATTTTCACAGAAGTGTTCTGTGTAGTTTTTACTTGAAGATATTTCCATTTTCATCATAGGCCTCAAAGCGCTCCAAATGTCCACTTGCAGATTTTACAAAAAGAGTGTTTCAAAACTGCTCAATCAAAAGAAAGGTTCTACTCTGTGAGATGAATGAACAGAATAGAAGGAAGTTTCACAGAATGCTTGTGTGTAGTTTTTATGGGGAGATATTTCGTTTTTCATCTTAGGCCTAAATGTTCTCCAAATGTCTACGTGCAGATTCTACAAAAAGAGTGTTTCAAAACTGCTCAATCAAAAGTAAGGTTCAACTCAGTTAGATGAATGCGCAGATCAGAGGGAAGTTTCACAGAATGATTCTGTGTAGTTTTTATTTGAAGATTTTCCTTTTACCACGATAGGCTTCAAAGCGCTCCAAATGGCCAATTGGAGCTTAGGGAAAAAGAGTGTTCAAAACTGCTTAATCAAAAGAAAGGTTCAACTCTGTGTAGTGAATGCAGAGAATAGAAAGAATTTTCACAAGAGTATTCTGTGTAGTTTTTACTTTAAGATATTTCCATTTTCAAAATACGCCTCAAAGCGATCCAAATATCCACTTGGAGGTTCTACAAAAAGAGTGTTTCAAAACTGCTCAATCAAAAGAAAGGTTCTCCTCTGTGAGATGAATGAACAGAATAGAAAGAAGTTTCACAGAATGCTTCTGTGTAGTTGTTTTGGGAAGATATTTCTTTTATCACCGTAGGAATCAATGTTCTCCAAATGTCCACTTGCACATTCTACCAAAACAGTGTTTCAAACTGCTCAGTCAAAAGCAAGGTTCAACTCTGTTTGATGAATGCACAGATCAGAAAGAAGTTTCACAGAATGTTTCTGTGTAGTTTTTATTTGAAGATATTCCTTTTTCCACGTTAGGCCTCATAGCCCTCCAAATGTCCACTTGCAGTTTATACAGAAAGAGTGTTTCAAAACTCCTCTATCAAAAGTAAGGTTCAACACTGTTGGTTGAGTGCACAGATCAGAAAGAAGTTTCACAGAATGCTTCTGTGTAGTTTTTGTTTGAAGATATTCCTTTTACCTCGATAGGCCTCAAAGCGCTCCAAACGTCCACTTTTAGATTCAAGAAAAAGAGTGTTTCAACACTGCTAAATCAAAAGAAAGGTTCAACTCTGTGAGATGAATGCACAGAATGGAAAGTATTTTCACAGAAGTATTCTGTGTAGTTTTTACTTGAAGACATTTCATTTCTCACCATAGGCATGAAAGATTTCCTAGTGTCCACTTGCTGATTCTACAAAAAGAGTGTTTCAATACTGCTCAATCAAAGGAATTGTTCCACTCTGTTAGATGAATGCACAGATCAGAAAGAAGTTTCAGAGAATGCTTCAGTGTAGTTATAATGGGAATATAGTGCGTTTCTCACTGAAGGCCTCAATATTCTCCAAATATCCACTTGCAGGTTCTACAAAAAGATTGTTTCAAAACATCACAATCAAAAGAAATGTTCAACTCAGTTAAATGAATGCACTGATTGGAGAGAAGTTTCACAGACTGCTTCTGTGTGGTTTTTATTTGAAGATATTCCTTTTTCCACTAAAGGCCTCAAAGCGCTCAAAATGTCCACTTGCAGATTCTACAAAAAGAGTGTTTCAAAACAGCTCAATCAAAAGAAAGGTTCTACTCTGTGAGATGAATGAACAGAATAGAAAGAAGTTTCACAGAATGCTTCTGTGTAATTTTTATGGCAAGATATTTCCTTTTTCACTGTAGGCCTCTATGTTCATTAAATGTCCACTTGCAGAATCTACAAAAGAGAGTTTCAAAACTGCTTAATCAAAAGTAAGGTTCAACTCTGTTAGATGAATGCACAGAAGAGAAAGTAGTTTCACAGAATGCTTCAGTGGATTTTTTATGGGAAGATAAATCTCTTTTCACCATAGGCCTCAATGATCTGGAATTGTCCAATTGCACATTCTACAAAAATCCTCTTTCAAAGCTGCACTATCAAAAGAACGGTAACACTCAGATGAATGCACAGTTCATAAAGAAGTTTCACAGATTACTTGTGTGTAGTTTTCATTTGAAGATATAACTTTTTCCACGATAGGCCTCAATACGCTCCAAATATCCACTTGGAGTTTACACAAAAAAAAGTGTTTCAAAGCTGCTCGCTCAAAGGAAAGGTTCAACTCTGTGAGATGAATGCAGAGAAAAAAGGGAATTTTCACAGAAGTATTCGGTGCAGTTTTTACTTGAAGATATTTCGTTTTTCACCATAGGCCTCAAAGATCTCCAAATGTCCACTTGCAGATTCCACAAAAAGAGTGCTTTAAAACTGCTGAATCAAAAGAAATGTTCTACTCTGTTAGGTGAATGCACAAATCAGAAAGAAGTTTCACAGAATGCTTATGCGTAGTTTTTATGGGAAGATATTTCTTTTTTCACCGTAGGCCTCAATGTTCTCCAAATATCCACTTGCAGATTCTACAAAAAGAGTTTTTCAGAACAGCTCAATCAACAGAAACGTTCAACTCAGTGGAGTGAATGCACAGATGAGAAAGAAGTTTCACAGAATGCTTCTGTGTAGTTTTTATTTGACGATATTCCTTTTTGCACGATAGGCCTCAAAGCGCTCCAAATGTCCACTCGTAGATTCTACAAAAAGAGTTTCAAAACTGCTTAATCAAAAGAAAGGTTCAACTCAGTGAAATGAATGCACAGATCAGAAAGAAGTTTCACAGAATGCTTCTGTGTAGTTCATATTTGAAGATACTCCATTTTCCATGATAAGCCTGAAAGGGCTCCAAATGTCCACTTGGAATTTGTACAAAGAGGGTGTTTCAAAACTGCTCAATCAAAAGAAAGGTTCAAATCTGTGAGATGAATGCAGAGAATAGAAAGTATTTCCACAGAAGTATTCTGTGTAGTTTTTACTTGAAGATATTTCATTTTTCACCATAGATCTCAAAGATCCCGAAATGTCCAATTGCGGATTCTACAAAAAGGGTGTTTCAAAACTGCTCAATCAAAAGGAATGTTCTACTCTCTTAGATGAATGCAGAAATCAGAAAGAAGTTTCACAGAATGCTTCTGTGTAGTTTTAACGGGAAGATATTTTGTTTTACACCGTATGCCTCAATGTTTTCCAAATATCCACTTGCAGGTTCTACAAAAAGAGTGTTTCAAAACAGCTCAATCAAAAGAAACGTTCAATTCACTGAGATGAATGCACAGATAGGAAAGCAGTTTCACAGAATGTTTCTGTGTAGTTTTTACGTGAAGATATCTTTTTCCACGATTGGCTTCAAGCACCCCAAATGTCCACTTGTAGATTCTACAAAAAGAAAATTTCAAAACTGCTCAGTCAAAAGAAAAGTTCTACTCTGTGAGATGAAGGAAGAGAATAGAAAGAAGTTTCACAGAATGCTTCTGTGTAATTCTTATGAGAAGATATTTCGTTTTTCTCCGAATGCCTCAATGTTCTCCAAACGTCCACTTGCAGATTCTACAAAAAGTGTGTTTCAAAACTGCTGAATCAAAAGTAAGCTTCAACTCTGTTAGATGAAGGCACAGATCAAAAAGAAGTTTCACAGAATGCTTCCGTGAAGTTTTTATGGGAAGATATTTCCTTTTTCACCATAGGCCTCAATGCACTAGAAATGTCCAATTGCAGATCCTATGAAAAGACTGTTTCAAAACTGCTCAGTCAAAACAAAGGTTCAACTCAGTGAGTTGAATGCACAGATCAAAAGAAGTTTCACAGAATGCTTCCGTTTAGTTTTTTATAAAGATATACCTTTTTCCACGATAGGCCTCAAAGCACTCCAAATGTCCACTTGCAGATTCTACAAAAAGAGTGTTTCAAAAGTGCTGAATCAAAAGAAATCTTCTACAATGTTAGATGAATGGACAGATGAGAAAGTAGTTTCACAGAATGTTTCTGCGTAGTTTTAATGGGAAAATATTTTGTTTTTCACCGTAGGCCTCAATTTTCTCCAAATATCCACTTGCAGATTCTGCAAAAAAGTGTGTTTTAAAACAGCTCAATCATAGGAAAGGTTCAACTCAGTGAAATGAATGCAGAGATCAGAAAGAAGTTTCACAGAATGCTTCTGTGTAGTTTTTATTTGAAGATATTCTTTTTTCCACGATAGGCATCAAAGCGCTTAAAATGTCCACCTGCAGATTCTACAAAAAGAGATTTTAAAAACTGCTCAATCAAATGAAAGGTTCTAATTTGTGAGATGAATGAACAGAATAGAAAGAAGTTTCACAAAATGCTTCTGTGTAGTTTTTAGGGGCAGATATTTCGTTTTTCACCGTAGGCCTCAATGATCTCCAAATGTCCAATTGCAAATTGTACAAAAAGAGTTTTTCAAAACAGCTTAATCAAAAATAAAGTTTAACTCTGTTAGATGAATGCACAGATCAGAAAGAAGTTTCACAGAATGCTTCCGTGTAGTATTTATGGGAAGATATTTCTTTTTTCACCATAGGTCTCAATGCTCTAAAAATGGAAAATTGCAGATTCTATGAAAAGAGTCTTTCAAAACTGATCAGTCAAAGGAAAAGTTCTACTTGTGAGATGAATGAGTACAATAGACAGAAGTTTCGCATAATGCTTCTGTGTAGTTTTTATGGGAAGATATTCCGTTTTTAAATATAGGCCTCAATGTTCTCCAAATGTCCAGTGGCAGATTCTACAAAAAGTGTGTTTCACAAGTGCTCAGTCAAAAGAAACGTTCTACTCTGTGAGATGAATGAACAGAATAGAAAGAAGTGTCACAA
>NW_026652277.1:103105823-103120670 GCF_009828535.3 Hylobates moloch | reverse complement strand
GGGCCCGAGGCTTGGGTGTCTCTCGTGTCCTGGGGACTGGAGTTTACAAAAAGTCGGTGGCAATGGGAATCCAGGTGCACAGGGACGGATTTCCTCGTGGCTGGAGAAGGCAATGTCCTTCCCTGGGGGAAGCAGCCCATGCATTCTGGAGCGAAGGTCTTGGCTGGCGTCAGTGGGACCGGCTGCCCCTGCCCACCCTGGCTTGTACCTGGGACTGCAAGGAACCCGCGTCTGCACCTTCGAGGTCGGGTCCCTGCCGCCGCATCCAGGCTGGAGCCGGGCTCCTAGTTGGGCTGTGGCCAGGGGAAGAGGTGGGATGCTGCTGCCTAGTGGTGTGGCATCGATGGATCCCCACGAGGAGGTTTCATCTTGACATAAAACTTTTTCTTTCTTCAGCTGATCTGTGTCCTTAATTTTAGATTAGTGGTAAATCCAGAAATTTAGAGGCATAAAATATTGTTGCCCACACCTTATAATTACATGACCACCTCCCATTATCACCACCTTTTTTCCCCCTCCCTGGAGACTAGGTCTCGCCATGTTGCCCAGGCTGGTCTCAAACTCCTGGGCTTAAGTGATTTGCCTGCGTTGGCCTCTCAGAGTGCTGGGATCAGAGGTGTGAGCCACCATGCCCAGCCAACCACCACTTCAGCAGCACTGGGTCGGGAGCTAAGGACCCACAAATTTCGAAAAGTTTTTAAATATCATAACGTTTCTGTGAGGAAACAGTATTTGGTATTAAATTTCGAGACTCTTTTATAATGTTCTTTTTTTTTTTTTTTTTCTGATGAGCACAGTACTAAGTAGTAATTGGAAAAGCACAGCAGAAGTCATATTACTTTTTCTAATGACAGAGTCCTTGGCTGTTCTCTAAGCCAAGCCTGATCACCTATATTGAGAAACAGAAAAAGCCCCAGAGTGTGAGGAGACAGGAGATAGTAGCCAAACATCCAAATAGGTGAATAAAGCAGATGACACAGATCAGATGTCCAAATGTCAAGGAGAAAGCCAGATCTTAAAGTGTGGTCTGTGAAGCTATGCTCCAATAGAAATCGTTTCTGAGAAGCCCTGGTTTCTTTCTCTTGCTGTCATATAGAGACAGACATCTTCTGCTCCACTCTCATCAATTCTCTAGGACTGGACTTCCCCTTCAATGATCATTCTTCTATTACAAAGAAAATCAAAGTCCTTTGCATGGCTTACAAGGAACTGGAGGACCTGGCTGCTTGCTCTTTTTTTTTTGCTTTTGAGGACATGGGGCTGTCTGTGATTTTTAAGGAACTCTATGTTGAACATTTTCTAATTTCCATTTTGAGTCTTGTCTAAAATGTGTGAGAGTAGTGGAGATATTGGGATTTGGTTTAGAAATCCCAGAAACACCACACCCAGATGTTATATGTTTTCTGCTTTATAATTTCATATCCCACGAAGGTTTCAAATGTGATTCTACAGAAATTCATACTCAATATTTTTATCAAAACACTAAGCATCTCCCCATGTAATAAAACATAATGTTATTTTACTTCAAAATTTTAAGTTTTTAAGTATGTATTGAAGCTAATACTGTAAACGCTCTGTGCCCTAATTCCTAAACTGTAACATGGTTTAATGTATCTACTTTCCACATTTAAAAAATGTACTGTGCATTGAGGAAATTAGAACATTGCTGAGCATGTATTAAATCCCCATTTGTTTCCTGATTTCCAAGTAGTTATCATTCTGTAATTTTTTCTCGTTTAGTTTGAAGCTTACTAGAATTGTGTCATTGATATGTATGTGTATATATATATACACACACGTATATACATAACAACATGTTATTGATATATATGCATATGTTTTATATATGTGTATATACACATGTATGTGTATATATGAATGTGTGTGTAATGTTAATTTTTTGACCAATAAAAATTTCATTATTATGTATTGTGTACATTGTAATAATTTGATAGGTATATATATTGTAAAATGTTCAATACAATTAAGTTGATGAACATTTATGTCATCTCACACGGTTATGATTTTTGTAGTGAGAGCACCTGAGGTCTTCAGCTGTTGTAGCAAATTTTAAACGTACAAAATACTGTTATCAACTACATTTTAAAGCTATACATTAGATCCCCAAAACTTATTTATCTTATAACTGGAAGTTTGTACTCTTTGAGCACCTTATCATTTTTTCTACCTCCAGACCTGGTCATTACCATTGTAGTCACTGCTTCTGTGAGTTTAACCTTTTTTGATTATTAATTTAAGTGAGAACATACAGTATTTGTCTTTCAGTGCCTGGCTTATTTTGTGTAGCATAATGTACCCAGGTCCATTCATGTTGTTAAAATAGCAGAATTTCATTCTTTTTAATGGGTGAATAATATTTGGTTGTCTATTTATACCACATTTTCTTTATCCATTCAGCATCCACAGATAAGTCATTTTTTAAAAAATATCCTTGAGAGTTGTGAATAATGCTGCAATGAACACAGGGGTGTATATATTTATTCGAGATACTGATTTTATTTTGTTTATAGACAGAAGTGGAATTGCTGGATTGTACGATAGTTCTATTTTTTTTTAAATAACCTCCATGCTGGTTTTCATAATGACTCTTCCAGTTTTCAACTCATTAAGACTGTACAGAAATATTTTGTCATGTCCTTGTTAACACTTGTCATATTTCTTCTTTTTGATATTAGCCATTCTAAGTGCTGTAAAATGCTATCTCATTATGATTTTGATTTGCAATTTTCTGACGAATTGTAATGTTTAGCCTCTTTCTACACACCTGATGGCCATTTGAATATGTTTGTTAAAAATATTTAGTCTTTTGTCTAATTTTTAGTTGGGTATTATTACTATCATTTTGCTTCTGATTTGTATGAGTTTCTGCTGTATTTTGAATATTCTTATCATATATGGTTTGCAAATATTTTATCCCATCTTAAAAGTTTTCTTTTTTTTTTTTTTGCTGTGCACAATAGTTTGATACAGTGCAACTTTATGTTTGGTATTGTTGCTATACTTTTGATATCATATTTAAAAAACATTGCCAAGGCCAGTATCATGGAGGTTTTTCATATGATTTTTTAAAGATTTTCTTTTAAGGATTTATGTATTAAATTTGTCTTATTTTAAGTCAATTTTTGTGTATGGTGTAAGAAATATAACCTAATTTTATTATTGTGCTTGTGAGTATCCAGTTTTCCCAGCACCAAGTATTGAAGAGGCTATACTTTCTGTATTGCGTATTCATAGTGCCCTTGTCAAAGATTAACATTAGATGCATAGATTTACTTCTGGACTCTGTATTCTGTTCCATTGATTTTTGTGTTGGTTCCTATAAACATACCATTCTATCATGTTTACTGTAGCCTTGAAATGCACTTTTAAATAATACAGCATAATGTTCCCAGATTTGGTTTTATTCCTCATGATCGCTTTGGCCATTCAATATTTCTTATAGTTTTATATACATTGTAGACTTTATTTTCTATTACTGTAAAAAGTGGCACAGGAATTTTGATAGGATGTTGAATAATCTACAGATTGCTTTCGATAATATGGCACTTAGACAATATTTATTCTTCTAATCCATAAATATGTAATATATTTACATTTATTTGTATCTTCTTTTTTTCATCAATGTCTTTTTTATTGTAAAGATCTTTCAGCACATTGGTTAAATTTATTGCTAAGAAATGTATTATTTTGTTGCCATTGTAAATAAGATTTTTTTTCTTTTTTACTAGTTTGTTGCTACTATATAGAAACAAAACAGATATTTGTATGTTAATTGTATATTCTGCTTCTTTACTGAGTGCATTTATTGGTTTAAATGCACTATTTAAATGTACTATTTATGGTTTTTTATATATAAGATTATGTCATCTACAAACAGTGACTTTCTTATTTTCAATTTGGATCTTTTAAATTTCCTTGCTTAATTATTTGATGTAGGACTTAATTATTCTATGTAGGACTTCCAGTTCTATGTTAAAATAGAACTGTTAGAATGGGTACAATATAGACTTGCATTGGTGTATGTGCATTTGAAGGAGCAAACACCTTTTTCATCTTCATAAACTGGTTGCAGTAGGTAAAGATCTTCATCTGTTGTGTCTCAAGGCTGATGAGATCTTTACTAGGTTTGCAGTAAAAAAGGCTTGCAGCTGGATCACAAGGTGGCTGCTGAATCTGGAGTGGGTTTTACCTTTAGTGGTCTTGTTACCACGAGCACATGTGGTTGTGAGTCCTGTCATGTTTTCGGGTAGACTGTATTGTCTTCGGCGCTTTGTTCTGTGGAGCAGGCACTAGGGCAGTGTTCTGCTATATGGTGGGCCTAACATTAGACGTTGTGGATGAGTGTGGCTCCCACTGAGTACCTAGCAGGGTTTCCCCAGGTTATCTACAAACAGTGACTTTTGAGCTGTTTTGTGTGGGTCACAAGTATGATGTCCCCTGCCTTTTTCTTATTCCTCATGATTGGCTTGGCCATTCAGTATTTCTTGTAGTTCTGTATACATTGTAGGTTTGCATTTTCCATTACTATAAAAAGTGGGACAGGGATTTTGATAGGGATTTGAATTAACTTACAGATTGCTTTGGATAATATGACACCTTATTAACCAAAGGGCCTGCCTTCTCAAAATAATTCTTTTCTATCTTGGGTTTTAGCAAGGTTTAATAATGCCCTGTATCCCAAAGCTCACTATATTGCCCAGACAGTTCCTGATCTCCTGGCCTGAAGCAGTCCTCCTGCCTCAGGCTCCTGAATGGAGGAGATTTACTGTCATGAGCTACCGTGCCTGGCTCTCTCATAAAGTTACTTCGGTTGATGGATGACTGACTAAGTTTTTATTGCTGCCGGGGAATATAAAAGTAGGAACCCCCTATTCCACCATCTTGATAATGTCACTGTCTCCATACATTTCTTCCTTATTTTGTTCTTTTGTATGTTTGTGTGTTATTTTAGGTTCAAACATTAAGAATAATATGCTAGGATTTATACTTGTGTAAAAAGTAAATTAGATAGCTAGTAGGTACCCTATACATATTATAATGTTCACCTATAAGATTAAGTTTAGTGCAGGCAAAAAGGGCTCATTAAAATTTTCATCCACTTTTTTTAACCTCTATCCAAACTATAATATAATTTATGCCCCAATTTTTATTTTATCAATTACTCTTAACCATATTTCACAAAATTTATATTTTTTCTTTATTTAGAAATGTAAGGCTATTATTTGCCTTTAAAGGCTGTATTACAGCTTTTTTATTTTGTGAAATATAGCATCGATATATTAATAATATAAATAGTTATTTATAGTGTAAGTACTTATTAAAATTTTCCCATTAGAGAATTTGATTAATTATTGTAGTGCATTTTCTGTAAACTTGTGCTGCCACACACCACAGGGCAATGATTCAAAATGCCTGGTCTTCACAGATACACAGTCACAGTTGAACATTGTAGTTATTTAGAAACTTTTTTTTCTAGTGTTATATCAATGTTCCAAACAAGATTTTATGGGTAAATGTTTCTCCCATTCTAGTTCTGCAATTCCATGTTAATTGTATTTTTATTTTAAGGTAGGTTCCTTGACATTAGTTTATTGTATTTTTGATTTTACCTAAGTATTATTTTGGATGACAATGTGCAACTTTTAATGTATAGTTTATGTCAATGTGCAGTTTAATTACAATATGAATTAGCCATATATTTATTCACAATTTATTCACAATTCAAGTTTAGCAAAGTTGGCCACATACAGGCAATGATGGAAGCCTGTCCATAATGCAGGGCCTTCTAGAGTCTTCACGTGAGAGTTCAGATCTGGCGACAGAGGATGCTTCTGGTGTCCAGAGATTCTCAGTGCCTGGTGGGTGTGAAACTGATTGATGGCCGCTGTTGGCTTCTAGAGCACTGCTTGGCTGTCCTTATCTGTTGGCCCCAGCCTTCGCCGTCCTTATCTGTGGGCTGCAGCCAAGGCCCTGCAGAAAGCTTGGTCTCTGGCTAGCATTCTGGACTGCGAGGCAGCCTGGCTGCAGCTAGTGCTGGATGGAGAGAGTAGAGTGTGGTGAAGTGGGGACAGTGGGCATTCTGCCACATGGCATGGGATTTCTCGTAACTCTGGACTGCCCAGCTGCACTGACCAGAAGGAAATCAGGGAGCGAAAACCGTCCGATTACAGACGTGGTTATTTATGGTCAGTGGGGAGTTCATTGAAGGAGATACAGGGTGGGGGTGGTGCATTAACATGAATCTCAGGGCTGAAAATGCCACCTTTCAATGATTTTTTTCTTAGGACCCCACAAGGGTGTCATTGCGTCTGTTTTTACTTCTATGTACAAACACAGTGCTCCCCTCAAATAATGAAAGTAGCTCTATTATGTTGAGAAGAGAGACAACAACAGCACTTATTCATAAAAGCCGATTGACTACACTAATTTATACATATGTGATTTCAGATTATGTATAATGTATGCTTGTCAATAAAAATACAAAGTAAAAAGTTAAACAGTTTCTCAAAATGAAGCTATTTTAGCATTGTTATTTACATTATACCTAACGTATATAGGGGATTTCAACTCACACAGATGGTCCATACTTTTAGTAAATGTTTGTATTTTTTCCCAGTAAATCATATTTTTTTTATTAAGTTTTAGGGTACATGTGCACAATGTGCAGGTTTGTTACATATGTATCCATGTGCCATGTTGGTGTGCTGCACCCATTAACTCGTCATTTAGCATTAGGTATATTCTTAACGCAAATGGTAGCACTCAGTACTGCTTTTTATTTTTATTTTTTATTTTTATCTTTTAAGTTCAGGGGTACATGTGCAGGTTTGTTACGTAGGTAAGCTTGTGTCATGGGGGCTTGTCGTGTAGATTATTTCATCACCCAGGTATGAAGCCTAGTATTCATTAGTTATTTTTTCTGATTCTCTCCCTCCTCCCACCTCTACCCTCAGATAAGCACCAGTGTCTTTTGTTCCTTTCCATGTGTCCATGTGTTCTCATCATTTAGCTCCCACTTACAAGTGAGAACATGCAGTATTTGTTTTTCTGTTCCTGTGTTATTTTGCTAAAAATAATGGCTTTCAGCTCTATCCAGATTCCCACAAACGGCATGATCTCATTCTTTGTTATGGCTGCATAGGATTCCATGGTGTATATGTACCATCTTTTCTTTATTCAGGTTGTTATTGATGGGCATTCAGGTTGATTCCATGTCTTTGCAATTGTGAATAGTGCAGCAGTGAACCTACACATGCATTTGTCTTTATAATAGAATGATTTGTATTCCTTCGGGTATATACCCAGTAATGGGATAGCTGAGTCAAATGGTATTTCTGCTTTTAGTTCCTTGAGGAATCACCACACTCTTTTCCACAACAGCTGAACTAATTTACACTCCCACTAACCATGTATAAGGGTTCTTTTTCTCTGCAACCTCGCCAGCATTTGTTACTTTTTGACTTTTTGATAATAGCCATTTTGACTGGTGTGAGATGACATCTCATTGTGGTTTGGATTTGCAGTTCTCTAATGATCAGTTATGTTGAGCATTTTAAAATATGAGTTTTGGTTACATGGATATTTTCTTTTGAAAAGTGCCTGTTCATGTACTTTGCCCACTTTTTAATGGAGTTTTTTTTTTCTGGTAAGTTTGTTAAGTTCCTTATAGATGCTGGATATTACACCTTTGCCAGGTGCATAGTTTGCAACAGTTTTCTGCCATTCTGTAGGTTTTCTGTTCACTCTGTTGATACTTTTCTTTTCTGTGAAGAAGCTCTTTAGTATCATTAAATCCCATTCGCCAATTTTTGCTTTTGTTGCAATTGCTTTTGGCATCTTCATCATGAATTCTTGGACCGTTTCCATGTCCTGAATGGTATTGCCTAGGTTGTCTTCTGGGGTTTTTACAGTTTTGGGGTTTACATTTAAGTGTTCCATCCGTCTTAAGTTAATTTTTGTGTAAGCTGTAAGGAAGGGGTCCAGTTTGATCTTCTGCAAATGGTTAGCCAGTTATCCCAGTAACATTTATTAAATAGTGAATCTTTTCCCCACTGCTTGTGGGGTGCTTTATGTTTGTTTGTTTGTTTTGAGATGGAGTCTTGCTCTGTTGCCCAGACTGGAGTGCAGTGGCATCCATTGCTTATTTTTATCAGGTTTGTGAAAGATCAGATACTGGTATAGTTGTAGGTGTGCATCCTTATTTCTAAATTTTCTGTTCTGTTCCATTGGTATATGTGTCTGTTTTTGTTCCAGCACCATGCTGTTTTGGTTATTGTAGCCCTGTAGTATAGTTTGAAGTTGGTAGCATGATGCCTCCAGCTTCGTTCTTTTTGCTTGGGATTGCCTTGGCTATTCAGGCTATTTTTTGGTGCTATCTGAATTTTAAAATAGTTTTTTTCTAGTTCTGTGAAGCATGTCATTGGTAGTTTAATAGGAATAACATTAAATCTATAAATTGTTTTGGGCAGTATGGCCATTTTTACAATATTTTTTTTTATCTTAGGCATGGAATTTTTTTCCATTTGTTTGTGCTGTCTAATTTTTTGAGCAACATTTTATAGTTCTCGTCGTAGAGATCTTTCACCTTCCTAGTTAGCTGTATTCCTAGGAATGTTATCCTTTTCTGTGGCAGTTGTGAGTGGGATTGTGTTCTTTATTTGGCTCTCGGCTTGACTGTTGTTGGTATATGGTAATGTTAGCTAATCACACATTGATTTTGTATCCTGAGACTTTACTGAAGTTGTTTGTAGCTTAAGAAGCTTTTGGGGGCAAGACTATGGGATTTGTTAAGTATAAGATCATATCATCTGCAAACAGTGGTAGTTTGACTTCCTGGGTTTTTTCTGTTTTTGTTTTTGTTTTTTGTTGTTGTTGTTTGTATTTGCACGCCCATTATTTTTTTCTCTTGCCTGATTGCCCTGGCCAGGACTTCCCATACTATGCTGAATAGGAGTGGTGAGAGAAGGCATCCTTGGCTTGCGCCAGTTTTCAAGTGGAATGCTTCCAGCTTTTGCCCATTCAGTATGATATTGGCTGTGGGTTTGTCATATATGGCTCTTATTAATTTGAGGTATGTTCCTTCAATATCTAGGTCATTGAGAGTTTTAATCATGAAGAGTTGTTGAATTTTATTGAAGGCCTTTTCTGCATCTATTGAGACAATCATGTTGTTTTTGTCTTTAGTTTTGTTTCTGTGATAGATCACATTTATTGATTTCCATATGTTGAACTAACCTTGCATCCTGGAGATAAAGCCTACTTGATCATGGTGGATAAGCTTTTTGATGTGCTGCTGGATTCAGTTTGCAAGTATTTTGTTGAGGTTGAGGTTTTTGCATTGATGTTCATCAAAAATATCAGCCTGAAGTTTTCTACTTGTTTTCTGTCTCTGCCGGTTTTGGTATCAGGATGATGCTGGCTTCAAAGAATGGGTTAGGGAGCAGCCCCTTCTCCCCAAGTTTTGGAAGAGTTTCAGCAGGAATGGAACCAGCTGTTCTTTGTACATCTGGTAGAATTCAGCTGTAAATTTGTCTTGTCCTATGTGCTGCTTTTGGGTTAGTAAGATATTACTCAATTTCAGAGCCCATTATTTGTCTGTTCAGGGTTTGAATTTATTCCTAGTTCAGTCTGGGGAGGGTGTATGTGTCCAGGAATTTATCCATTTCCTCTAGCTTTTTTAGTTTATGTGCATAGAGGTATACATAATATTCTCTAATTGTTGGTTGTATTTCTGTGGCATCAGTGGTAGTGTTCCCCTTGTCATTTCCTACCATGTTTATCTGAATCTTCTATCTTTTTTTACTCTTATTAGCCTAGCTCGTGGTCTATCTATTTTAGCAATTAAAAAAAACCCTCCTGGATTTGTTGATCTTTTGAATGGCTTTTCATGCCTCAGATTTCTTCGGTTCAGCTCTGATGTTGGTTATTTCTTGTCTTTAGCTAGCTTTGGGATTTGCTCTTGGTTCTCTAGTCATTTTAGTTGTGATGTTAGGCTGTTAACTTGAGATCTTTCTAACTTTTTGATGTTAGCAGGTAGTGTTATAAATTTTCATCTTAGCACTGCCTTAGCTGTGTGTTAGAGATTCTGATATGTTGTATCTTTGTTTTTGCTAGTTTTCAAGAACTTCTTGACTTCTGCCTTAATTTTATTATTTGTCCAAAAGTCATTCAGGAGCAGATTATTAAATGTCCATGTAATTGTATCCTTTTGAGTGAATTTCTTAGTCTTGATTTTTAGTTTGATTGTGTTATGGTCCAAAAGATTGTTATGATTTTAATTCTTTTGCATTTTCTGAGGGGTGTCTTTCTTCCAATTATGTGATTGATTTGTATGTGTCATGTGGCTTTGAGAAGAATATGTATTTTGTTGGTTTTGTGTGTACAGTTCTGTAGATATCTATCAGGTCCATGTGATCCAGTGCTGAGTTCAAGTCCTGAATATCTTTGTTCATTTTGTCTCAATGATATAATATTTTCAGTGGGGTATTAAAGCCCCCTACTATTACTGTGTGGGAGTCTAAGTCTCTTTGAAGGTCTCCAAGAACTTGCTTTATGAATCTGGGTGCTTCTGGGTTGGGTGCCTATATATTTAGGATAGTTAGATATTCTTATTAAATTGAATTTTTTACTATTATGTAATACCCTTCTTTTTTTTTATCTTTGTTGGTTTAAAATTTGTTTTGTCAGAAACCAGGATTGCAATTCTTGCTTTTTTTCTGTTTTTTTTAATTTTTTTTTACTTGCTTGGTAGATTTTTCTCCATCCTTTTATTTTTAAACTACACGTGTCATTGAGTGTGAGATGGGTCTTTTGAAGACAGCATACCAATGGGCCTTGGTTCTTTATCCATCTTGCTATTCTGTGTCTTTTAACTGGGGATATTTAGCCCATCTCCTTTTAAGGTTAGTATTGAAATGTATGGTTTTGATCCTGCCATCATGATGGTAACTGTTTATTTTGCAGACTTGTTTATGTGGTTGCTTTATAGTGTCACTGGTCTGTGTATTTCAGTGTGTTTTTGTAGTGGATGGTAACAGTCTTTTCTCTCCATATTAACCGCTTTTTTCAGGAGTTCTTGTAAGGCATGTCTGGTGGTAATGAATTCCCTCAGCATTTGCTTGTCTTAAAGGGATCTTCTTATTTCTTTTTTGCTTTTGAATCTTAGTTTAGCTGAATATGAAATTCTGGTTTGGAATTTCTTCTCTTTAACAATATCAGATATTGGTCCTAAATCTCTTCCAGCTTGTAAGGTTTCTGTTAAGAGGTCCACTTTTAGACTGATGGGCTTCCCTTTGTAGGTTACTTGACCTTTCTCTCCTGCAGTCTTTAACATTTTTCCTTTTATTTCAACCTCAGAGAATCTGATGATTATGTATCTTGGGAATGATCTTGTTTTGATGTGTCTTATTGGGGCTTTCTGCATTTTTTTAATTTGAATGTTGGCCTCTCTAGCTAGGTTGGGAAAGTTTTCATGGATGCTATCCTGAAATATGTTTTCCAAGTTGCTTCCATTATCTCCATTTCTTTCAGGGACACCAATGAGTCATAGATTCATTCTCTTTACATAATCTTACATTTCTTAGATGTTTTGTTTGTTCCTTTTAATTCTTTTTTCGCTATTCTTATCTGTCTTATTTCAGAAATCCAGTCTTCAAGCTCTGAGATTCTTTTCTCCACATGGTGTATTCTGCTATTAATACTTGTGATTGCATTATAAAATTATTGGAGTGGGATTTTTAGTTCTATCACATCAGTTATGCTCTTTTCTGTACTGGCTATTTTGTCTATCAACTCCTGCATTATTTTGTCATGATTTATAACTTCCTTGCATTAGGTTTTAATGTATGCATGTAGCTCAATGATTTTCATTTCTATCCATATTCTCAATCCTATTTCTGTCATTTCAGCCATCTCAGCTTGGTTCAGAACCCTTCCTGGAGAGCTGACACAGCTGTTTGGAGGAAAGAAAGCACTCTAGCTTTTTGGGCATTCCAGGTTCTTGCACTAATTCTTTCTCATCTTTCTGAGTTTATCTACCTTCAATCTTTGAGGTTGCTGAGCTTTGGATGGGCTTTTTTTTTTTCCTTTATTATATTTGATGGCCTTGAGAATTTGACTGTGGTAAAATGTGGATCCAGCCAACGGTTTTTTTTTTTGGAAGATTTTAGGGGGCCAGCACTCAGCTCCCAAATCTTGGACTTTGTGCTCTCTGGGGGAATTGTATTGGACTCCAACTTTGTTTTCTGGCTCTTGGAGGTTTGAAATCTGCTTCACTGGGTGGGAGTGGGAAGGTGGGACGAGGTTCAGCAGCTGCAGCAGAGTGCTAGCAGGTGCTGGGGTGCCTGCCATGCTGCCGGCATTCACTAGAGTGGTGCAGGAAACACAGTGTGGGGGTGATTGGGAGTGGCAGGAGCTCCTATTGCAGACTGTGTGTGCCATTGTGCTGGACGTGATGTTGGCTTAGGGCCAAGGTGCTAGTGGTGCAGGTCTGGGTGCCTAATCTGTGCCCCACAAGCAGGAGTTATTGCTTGTCAGGGAGGATCCGCTATTCTCTGTGCAGTGTTAGTGCAAGGGTGGGTTACTATCTTGGGTGGGTCTTGCTGGCTCTGTTCTGCCAAGGTTAAATTGGCAATGGTGGTGGTGGGGGGTGCAGGAGGGTGGACTGGACTCCTGTGCTGGTGGGCAAGGGATACTCAGGTCAGACCAGCACCATCTGATAGGGAAGACCGCCCTGCAGAGATCAGGTCTGGAAGTTACCCTGGGCTGCTAAAGCCTCCTACTGGAGCAAGTTGAGCCTATGGGGATGGTTGTCCAAGTCCATGCTTCACTACAGATGCTTCTGCATCAAACCCTCTGGGCTGTACATCAGCTGGCTTGCTATCCCTTCCAAGTAGGGGTTGCAGCTCCAAGGGACAGCAGCTCTCCCTGCAACTCGAGTGTCCCTGGTGGTCGAGGGCTCTCTTCCTGCTCGGGTTCCAGAGGCCTATGGCAAGAGTGGGTTGCTTCTTGACAGTTCAACTCACATGTTCTCCTAAAGCTGTTGTGGGCCCAAAAATGACTCTCAGTATGGTGGCTTCATTCACGCATGATACCTTTATGAAACTAAATGCTTCCTTGAGTCTCCAGTCTTTTTGTCAAGAAGACTAACATTCAAAAGAGTAGAAAATTTAGTATACATTTTTAGAAATATAAAATCCTTATAATTATTTATTTATAATTTGTATCCTGTTAATCGCTAAAAAAAGTGTTAGGGCTCGTCTTTAAAATTACATTAAAGTATACTATATGTATATAAAATACATGCTATAAGTATATAGCTTGATAAATGTTACAAAATTCTGCAACATACCTACATAACCAGCCCTTAGTTCAAGAAAGAGAGCATTAAAAAAAGGAATAAAGAAAGATAAGAAGGAAGGAAGGAAAAAAGAAAGGAAAAGTGAAAGAAAACATGGATTACTAGAAATCTAGATGCCCTCTTGTAGTTTCTGCCTATCCACCAAGTGCCAACATTACCCTGATTTCTAAAACCATTAAGCAGTTTTGCCTATTCATGAATTTTATTAATGGATCATAAAATATGTACTCCTTATGACTGGCTTCTTTCACTCAACATTCTTGGTGGCATTGCTTCTTTTTAATCCATAATCGAATCCATCTATACTTATTGGTGTATTGTATTCCATTGTATAAAATCAAATTCTATTGTTGATAAAATTTTGATTGTGTCTAGTTTCAGACTATTATGAATACTCTTGCTTTTAACATTTTAGCAGGTGTCTTTGGTGCCAAGATAGTCACATTTCTGTATGCTAGAGATCTAGAAAAAGTGCATAGATTATGCATATGTTCAGCTTCAGTATATACTACCAAATGGTTTTCTAATGTGGTCCTTACAATTTACATTTCCACCAGCAGTGCATGAGAATTTCATTTGTTCTACATCTTGGCAAATATTTGGTATGTTTTTCTTTTGCATTTTAGTTATTTTGGTGGCTATGTAAATAAACTGCATTGAGATATAATTTGCATTTTCTTGATAACTAATAAAGATGACATCATTTTATATGTTTAATGGCCATCTGAAGGTAATATTTTTCAAGCATCAGTTTAAGACTTTTGCATTGTTATATTGCATTGTCTACCTTTTCTTATTAATTTGCAAATACTCTATACATTCTGCATACAAGTATTTTGTCAGACATACATATACATATACCAATATGTCCTTCCACTCTATTTTTTATTTTCTTAATTTTGAGAATTATAATTTCTTAAATTTAATGTAGTCACAGATCAATTTTTCTTTTTTATGACTTTCTTGATATTTTTATTAATTTATTATTTATTATTATTTATTTTTATTTTTTATTTTTTATAAATTTAGAAAAGAGAGCTTTATTTCTTATAAAGGTTTGCAGCCTGCAGGGTGGCCATTATGACAGGCTGGGAAGTGTGGCCTACAGCCAAGGCCAGAGGCAGGCACTTCCAGGGAGGGATGGAGAGCACAGGAATTTGAGCCAAATGAGTTGGCTACATATACATACTCAACAGGATTATCAGAGGAGCTATATCATTTTATGAGAATACTCATAAAAGAGGTCCTAACATATGCATATTTAATAAACATGCATGTTCATTCTGGGGTGGAGACTTGACATTTAAATGTATTATAATTAGGCCCTACACACCAAAAAGTGAAGCAGGGACATGAAGGTACTCAGCCTCTGTAAAGGCACAGCCTCTAAAACTGGCCAGAACCAGTCCATGGAGGGTGGTCTCTTTTATTATTATTATTATTATTATTATTATTATTATTATTATTAT
>NW_026652277.1:103086447-103105723 GCF_009828535.3 Hylobates moloch | reverse complement strand
TAATTTCATTTTGTGGCTTCAGACCATCTAGATATCCTCTCTGTTTCTGTTTTCTCAAGTAGTAGAATGGAGGAAAATGCTATAAATGGCATTAAATAAAATATAGATGACTGGCCATCTATAACTCCAGTAATCAAGTTCTCAAGAAATACTGCCAATTCTCAAGTTTTTAGGAGCTGATTACCGAGCTTGCATTTCTGTGCTTCATCTTGCTTACCTGCCCCTCTGCATTCCAGTGCTCATTAGCACTCACCCCTGAGAGTAGGCAGGAAAAAAAGGTGAAATTCATGTCAATCAATCATGATATTTCTTAATTGCTCTGCTCATTTCTCACAGTGAGAGAGTGAAGAGGATGGGGATAGAACATCATTGTGATTACATAGAAATAGAAAAATACAGCTTTCAGCATATACAGCGTGAATATGGCTACTCCATGCATGCTTGTTGAGTACATGAAAGGTATAAGGTTTTGACACTTAACCAATGAAGTAAATGGGAGGTTTCAGGAAGTCCTAGAAAGCAGTGGAATTTCATTGGCTTGCATTTTTGTTCTTTTCTCTTTAAAAATATAGTTTAAATGCTGATTTTATTTCAATAGGAGGTGAAGAATATCACAATGTGGTTCCTAAAATGATGTATGGAAATTCAAAGAGATATCATTCCACTATCACATTCCCATGTCCTAATAGTAGGATGCTAGGCTATATTTATATAATTAAAAGTAAAGGTTTGGACTCCAGAATGTCTGGGTTCAAATAATTCCAACTCTGCCCTTAGCCAGATAAATTTGAACAATGTGCTTTACCTCACTGTACCTCAGCTTTTGTACATATTATTCCAAAATCACAGGGTTTTTGAGATTAACTGAAGTAAAACATGTAAAGCACATAGACATAATTAGCATTAAACAAATGTTAACTATTATTATGTGTAGTACTTTACATTTTAGAAAACATTTTTGTATTATCTTATGGGATTACTTTAAATTTTAAAAAGCAAGATCTTTTTCTCTAAAGGTTCTCTTATTACCAAAATATTTAACGTCCATTCTATCTGCCTAGAAATATAATAAAAAATAACATATGAAGAAATTAATGGGAAGAAATAAAATATGAAGAAAACAAAACCACCCAAAATTCTTGAAGACAAACATTCAATGTTTTTGTGCATTTTCTGTGTTTGTTTTGTTTTATTACTTCCTGTGCATATATTTTTAATCTTTTTCTTTTTTTGAGACAGTCTCACTCTATCACCCAGGTTTCAGTGCAGTGGTGCATCCTGCCTCAGCCTCTCAAAGTGCTGGGATTACAGGCATGAGCCACAATGCCCAGGCCCTGTACATATTTTCACCTCATTGAGATAGTAGGTTGAAATCCATGAGATGTCAATGCTCAAATTTTAGACTCCCCAAAATGGTAATGTGATTTAGTATACAATGTTGTGTCTCGCATTTTTATCCATTTATTATGACATATACATCAATCATCAACTATAAGAATGGAGATTATTGTTCCCATTTTATAGTTTTAGAAATTGAAGCTAAGTATATTTAAATAATTTATTCAAAGAGAGATAATTTGCAAGTACTGGAAGTAATAATAAGGTCTAGATCATCTGATTTAAAAGAAAATGCACTTTATCTTATGGCAATTCATCTTTTAAAATTATTAGTTAAAAACATAAATCTTAAAATGAGATGTGATTGAATACTAATCTTATTTTTCTTATTTTCAAACAGCATCCTATCCATTCTTCTGTCTTTATAAACTGTCCATCTTCTATTTCATTTTTCCATTTCATGCACTCCCCTCAAAAAATGCTTGAAGCTTCCTCATTGTCAGTTCATCCAAGGTCATATATTAAATGTCTAAAAAATTAGTCCTAGTGTTTTATAATCACCATATCACAAAGACTATAATAATCCTATCACCAGTATTATCAAGATTATTATTCCACCTATTTCTTCAATCCCTTATTCTTAGCTAAAATATTTTAAAGAATGGCCATACTGCCAAAAGAAATTTATAGATTGAATGCTATCCCCATCAAATTACCATTGACTTTCTTCAAAGAATTAGAAAAAACTACTTTAAATTTCATATGGAACCAAAAAAGAGCCCGTATAGCCAAGACAATCCTAAACAAAAAGAACAAAGCTGGAGGCATCACGCTACCTGACTTCAAACTATACTACAAGGCTGCAGTAACTAAAACAGTGTGGTACTGGTACCAAAACAAATATATAGACCAACAGAACAGAACAGAGGCCTCAGAAATAATGCCACACACCTACAACCATCTGATCTTTGACAAGCCTGACAAAAACAAGCAATAGGGAAAGGATTCCCTATTTAATAAATGGTTTTGGGAAAACTAGCTAGCCATATGCAGAAAACTGAAACTGGACCATTTCCTTACACTTTATACAAAAATTAACTCAAGATGGATTAAAGGCTTAAACGTAAGACCTAAAACCATAAAAACCCTAGAGGAAAACCTAGGCAATACCATTCAGGACATAGGCATAGGCAAAGACTTCATGACTAAAACACCAAAAGCAATGGCAACAAAAGCCAGAATTGACAAATGGGATCTAATTAAACTAAAGAGCTTCTGCACAGCAAAAGAAACTATCATCAGAGTGAACAGGCAACCTACAGAACGGGAGAAATGTTTTGCAATCTATCCATCTGACAAAGGGCTAATATCCAGAATCTACATGGGTGAAGGATATGAACAGACACTTCTCAAAAGAAGATATTTATGCAGCCAACAAACACATGAAGAAAAGCTCATCATCACTGGTCATTAGAGAAATGCAAATCAAAACCACAATGAGATACCATCTCATACCAGTTATAATGGCGGTCATTAAAATGTCAGGAAACAACAGCAGATGCTGGAGAAGATGTGGAGAAATAGGAATGCTTTTACACTGTTGGTGGGAGTGTAAATTAGTTCAACCATTGTGGAAGACAGTGTGGCAATTCCTCAAGGATCTAGAACTCGAAATACCATTTGACCCAGCAATCTCACTACTGGGTATATACCCAAAGGATTATAAATCATTCTATTATAAAGACACATGCACACGTATGTTTATTGCAGCACTATTCACAATAGCAAAGACTTGGAACCAACCCAAATGTCCACCAATAAGAGACTGGATTAAGAAAATGTGGCACCTTTACACCATGGAATACTATGCAGCCATAAAAAAGGATGAGTTTATGTCCTTTGTAGGGACATGGATGAAGCTAGAAATCATCATTCTCAGCAAAACAACACAGGAACAGAAAATCAAACACTGCCTGTTCCTTCTCATAAGTGGGAGTTGAACAATGAGAACACATGGACACAGGGAGGGGAACATCACACTCTGGGGCCTGTCAGGGGGTGGGGAGCTAGGGGAGGGATAGCATTAGGAGAAATACCTAATGTAGGTGACGGGTTAATGGGTGCAGCAAACCACCATGGCACGTGTATACCTATTTAAGAAACCTGCACGTTCTGCACATGTATCCCAGAACTAAAAGTATAATAATAATAAAAAGAAAATCTCAAATGTCATGTTATTTCACCACCTATTTTGGAAACATCTCCAAAATATATAAGTGTTCTCTCATATAACCCTAATGTCATTGTCACAAACAATAAAATTAACAAAAATGCCTTAGTAAGAATAACATGCAAGTTGTATTCAAATTTTTTGATTGCCTAAAAAATATGTTTCACAGTTAGTTTTGTGACATACAATCTATATCAGGTTAGTCTCACATTTCCATTTGGATATTGTACCAGTTAACTTTCCAAGAAAGCAGTAAGATGATATTAAGAGTGCAAGAGATTTATTGGGAGTACAAAAACACAGAAAGAAAGATTGGAGATGAGGAAACCATAACACCACCATGCAATTGTAATAAAATTTCTGCCAGCCCAGCAGGAAACTCTAGATCACATTATAGATGTCCCATCCTAGGCAGAAATTACAAGACCTATATACTACATTCTTCTTCACTCAATAGGGAGAGCAGAGAACAAAAAGCTGAGGACGACCTACAGGAACTCATCTGGAGGCTGTCAGCTAGGCAAGAAGTGTTTCTTTAATGGAGGAGCTGAGAGGTATGTCTCTGTGTCTGCCACAGTTGTTTTGTTGAGTCTCTTTCGTTCTTTGTTCTACTGACTTATCAAAAGAACTGTGTTGAGGTTTCTGTAGAATAGTGTACATTCTGCATGTGTTTATGACATCTTTAGTTTTTTTTTTTATAATCCTCTGTATGTCTGATAAACTGGACATTATCTGTGAAGGCTTGATTTGATTAAGTTTCAACATTTTTGGCAAAAATACCTCATAGATGTGCTTGAATTTCATATTGTGTCTATGTGTTAGGAGATAAAGATTATCCATTGTATTAGTCCATTTTCACATTCCTATATAAAACTTCCCAAGGCTGGGTAATTTATAAAGGGAAGAGGTTTAATTGACTCACAATTTCATATAGCTGGGGAGGCCTCAGGAAACTTATAATCACAGTGGAAGGCGAAGTGGAGTCAGGCACCTTCACAAGGCAGCAGGAGAGAACAGCATGGGGAAACCAGCCCCATGATTCAGTTATGTCTACGTGGCCTCTCCCATGATATGTGGGGATTTGGGGGATTATGGGGACTACAATTCAAGATGAGATTTTGGGTGGGGACAAAGCCAAACCATATCACCCATCAATGTTTTATTTAATCATTTTATGCCATGATTATTATATTATTAAAAATCACAAAGTCATGATTTTATAAGTCTGTAATTTCTTCAACATTTATTAGCATGCAATCTTCTGTAAAGAATAGCTTTCCCTCTAACCCCGCTGGAAATAAGGAAAAAACAACAACAAAGAATATCTTTCTCTTATCAATATGAACTACTTTGTTACTCTACAAAGAAATTGTAAATGAAAAAGTAAATAAATGAATAAATGCTTAACTATTTGCCTGCATAGAGCCAATTTTCATAAGGAGCTGTGTCCTACATACTTTCTATGACTAATGAGATTTTATGTTTTATTTTGTGTTTTATTTATATCGCTTTTCATTTACTCATTTTCATGTAATATTATGAACTCATGGATTTTGTTTGGACTCATATTTAAGAATAGAATTTGTTGCTAAAAAGAGGGTATTTAAGTACAAAATTTAAAACTAACCCATTTATTCTGCTACTCTCTACTGAAATTTTAATGAAAACAATGAAATATTTTGCTCCCCCAAACTACTAAATGCACAGATAAATAGAATTATACATTTACTTATGGATCTCTCCATCACATTAAAATTAAGAACTACTCTTCTATATAACCTTCATACTTTATAAACTCAGTACATTCTTTTGCCCATTATAATAATATATGTCAAATTAAAATGGTTCCAATTTCTTCAGTTAAGAACCCCTTCTTTCCTTTATATTTTAAAAAAATGTATAACTTTTCATTTTGAAATTAATTCACGTTTATAAAACATTGCAAAATAATAGTACAAAGAATTTCTGAATGTCCTTCCCCAGCTTCCCTGAAACAGACACTTGTGGGTATGTTGGACCATGTGGCAAACTTGAGAAGTAATGTCACTAAGGATGGTAGTGTAAAAGATGGAAGGAACCTTGGTTCTGAATGATTATGGAGTTGCTATACTAGTTGAGGACAGCCTGCCCTTAGCTTCTTGTTTGTGGGAGAGAAATGAAACTCTTTTTTGTGTAGCAGATATTTTGGTTTTCTGTAATATTCATGCAAGTTAGTCTCTTCTTAAATGATGCCTAAAGACTTCTCACATTTATCCCCATTATGATCATTCTCACAACATCTTGTAGCGTGTTGTTTTACTGCATATTTATTCTTTTCATGTTGCATTACTCATAATATTTTTGGGAAGGAATTATGTTCTGAAATATAGCATCTGGATATTCATACTAAGTAGCCTTTGTAACTTTTACACAATTGTGTAGGTTTACACACTTTCTGAACCCAATAGATCAGTCATAATCAGTGTACACTTATATGTAAACACTATCCCAAATCATCTCTTAACTAGAATACCTATCTTGTGCCTTGAAATCAGGTGTGCTTTGATTATTCAGTAGCTCACCATTTACTGGTCAAAAAGTCTTATGAATTCCCTATATTCTAATTTTATCATTTAATCATCACTTCATGGTTATAAGGTGAAGAAGTTGGAAATTATTGCAATTTAATAAGTAAATAAACTGTGACAAGAGATAGAAAAAAAATTTTGTGGTCTCATTCTGGTGAGTTATAGAATAAGGATTAGAAAATATTGTTTTTGTCTTCTGCCCTGTATGTCTACTATTTAATATATGTGAAAATGCATCTGTATATAATAAAGACCCATATGGAACTTTTTTTAAAGTCTTGCATTTTAACACATGATGATTTCCAAATTATTTAAGCATATGTACCCTAGAACTTTAAGTATAATAAAAAATATATATATAAATGTAGATTGTTTTTATTATATCAAGACACGCATATAATAAGAATATTCTGTAACTAACCAGAATCTATATGTTTACTGGGACATTAGATAATTACTCTAAAATTGCCATGGAAACAAGGACATTTTAAGACAGTCATCATTGACTCTTTATGACCATTTATGTTACTATCTCCTTATGTTTCAAATTTGCTTATATAGAAATGTTGCTAGAGTGCTAAAATAACTCACCAATTATTACACAGTTATTACCTTGCATTTGGTTCCCAGAAATGTAAAATTCATTCCTGCAAAAAGTATTTCTAAACATTTTTTCTCATTTACCATGTGCTTGGTAATGTAGTAAAAACATTGCTAACATTTATAAATAGGAACATATAATGTAGAATACACATGATTTCCCTCATTTGCTAGTTTTCCCTTTTTTGTCACAATAAGCTATGTGTAGCAAGATAGTTTGAGCAATTCATTGTGTTCTTTTCCCTATTGTGAGCTCAGCATGGGAAACAAAAGTGATAGGTTTTTCCATTCCTATTCCCTCAAAATGAGGAGCTAGGGCTTTGGGTGTTAGTGATCTGGGTTTCCCTTACCCCACAATAGAAGACTTTGATTTAAAAATTTGGATTCAGAAGATACTGTTTTTGCATAGAGGAGGCTAAAGTTATTTAATGTTAAATGAGTGGAAGTAAATAACCCTGATGAGGTGTTAAATGTTAAAACCATTAACATTTAACTCTTGATGCAGCACTACAGAAGTGGCAGAGCCTCCAAACACCGTGAGTGTGTGTATGTCTGACATGAAGCATGACGTTCTGGAATCATGGAGAAAGCCTGGTGTCAAAATTAAACAAGGGGAAAGTAGATGTTGCCACCAGAGAAACTCAGTCTCAAATGGATTGCAGAAACTGAGCAAAGAAGAAAAGCAGACTGAATCCACTGGAGCTGCACTGTCTAACATAATAATCACTACTCACCCAAGGCTATTTAAATTGAACATAAATGTATTAAAATTAGATAAAATTTAATTATTCATTCACACGCCACATTTTACATGCTCAATGGCAAGATATGGCTATGGCTACTACGTCAAATCACAGAATAGATAAATTCCATCATCACAGAAAGTTCTATTGGACAGATTTTTCCTAGAGCTTATGCCATACTAAGGAGAGATAAAATAAAAACAACTGAGATTTTATTTCACAATAATATGTCATTTAGAAAATTTAGAAATATGGCACTTATCAGATGCCCAGTTTCAAGCAGAAAATTATTATTGTCCCAATTAAACTTTTTTCTTTCTTCATTTTTTCTGTATCTCTCCTTCCTTCCTACCATCCTTTCTTCTTTTCTTCTCCCTTTCTCTCACTCTCTTTTTTCTTTTCCCTTTAAATGCATTCCTACACTTCTCAAAATATCATGTGGAAAGATCCTACAACAAACAAGTAAAGTAAATATGTTCCTATGGCACTTTGTATAGTAATGAACTCCACTTAAAAGCAAGATAGCAAGATTTTCCTCAAAGGCTAGTGTTTTGTCCAAAATTTGATATGAATATTTTCTTTCTAGCAACTACAGATTAAAGGAAAATGAAAAAAATAATCTCTCTTAAAACAACTAGAAAGACCAGTGTGGAAAAGTAAAAAACAAACAAACAAACGAAATCTACTTAAAAATATTTGATACCCATGCAGGCAGAAAGGAAAAGAGATATGATCAGAGAAGTGAATCAAGCATTTGGGTTATTTTTTTCCCTAGAATAGTTCACTAATGGTAACAGTATTATTAATATATGAGAAACTGAATTCAGTCAGACTCATAGGTATGAGAGAAGAAGGACTGGAATTTACAGAACACCAAAAAGGAGGTTCCCTAGCAAACATGCCAAAGTTTACATGGGAAACTTTAATAAAGGGCTACACACTAAGAATAAGGGTAAACCAGAAATGGAGCAACCTTAACAAGAATGAATGAAAGCCCAGACTTAAATTGTACCTATATGTGAGTTAATTGAAGTAATTTGAAATTATTAATGCCCCTAACCTAATTTCCTGCCCAAAACTAAATCTTCTCTGGAAGAATATATCTTCCAGAGCCTCAATTTTTCTCTATTATTTATCATATATAATGCCTAGAATTTACTCAAATTAAGCAGAATTACAAGGATGTAAGATTATATGCCCAAAACTTTAGCTATATGAAGTATTTATTATGGGAAATTCAAATAATGAAAATGCCAGAAACAAATTTTATAAAAATTAAGACTGCTATGTTCAAGCAATTAAAAGACAAAATTCAGAATTTTGAAGAAAAAGTGAAAATTATTTTTAAAAAGTGAAAATTATAGAACTGAAAAATACACCAGACAAAATTAAGAATTCAATGAATGAGTTACAGTTGAAGAGAAATTAATAAACCAGACGATAAATCAGAAAAGATATGCTGATTGAAACACAGAGATTGAAAAGAATGGAAAGTGTAAAAAGGAGGCATAAGAGAAATATGAGACATGATATAAAGTAAAGGCATAATATATATTCATTTGAAGTCATGAATGGAAAGAAAATAAATGGAATGAGGTACAAGCAATCATTGAAGAGGGAGTGGCTGATAATGTTCCAAAATTGGCAAATGACATCAAGTAATAAGCTTTATGAATCTTAGGATAAACAAAAATAATATCAGCAATAACAACATCAAAAAACTGCCTGGAAATAAAACTCCTGAAAGGCCAATAAAAAAGAGAAAAAGTCTAATATTCTTCTCTCTCAAACTCTGTAGTAGCCTTGAAAATCATCAGGTTTGCAACTACAGTAGCTGTAAAAACCAGTAGCCTCATTGGCACTGGAAAAGGACAGATTTGGGAGCTCCTCAAAAGCCACATCCCAGACAATTGCCTCTATTAACTCTTTTGGCAATTCACTGCAAAGCTCCATTTTCAGAGCTTGTATTTATTTGACCTGACTCAGAGCTGTGAAAATAATGCTATCTCCAGTGAACTTGTCAAAAAAAAAAATCAAGAACAACTGTTTAACAACACAGCTGACTGAGTTAGCGTTATGAGTTGGGGCTACCAAGTGGCTGATTAAAAAATCAAAAGGAAAACTTGAAAATAATATGTCCATAAGGGACTTTGATAAATTCCAACATATATCTGGAAATCTAGAAGGTCATACAAAAATGCAGCAATGAGAGAGGCAGAGCAAGATAGAACAGTAAACTCCAGAGATTGTCCTCCCCACCCCGTAAACCAAGTTAACAACTATCTACAAAGAAAAAATACCTTCATAAGAACCAAAAATAAGGTGAGCACTCACAGTACCTAATTTTAACTTCATATCACTGAAAGGGGCACTGAAGAGCTAAGAAAAACAGTCCTGAGTCACTGATGCCACCCCTCCCCTACCCAAGGCAGTGGTGGCATGTTGCTGCCAGCATCTCTGGGCGCTGGGGGAGGGAGAACATAGCAATTGTGAGGCACTGAACTCAATGCTGTCCTGTTAGAGTAGAAAGGAGACCCAGACCAAACTCAGCTGCTGCCTGCCCACAGAGGGAGCATTTAAATAAGACCTAGCCAGAGGGAAACTGCTGATCCCAGTGGGCTGAACTTGAGTGCTCTCAAACTTCCCACCTAGGTCCAAAGTGCTCTCTGTCTTTAAGTAAACTTGAAAGGCAGTCTAGGCCATAAGAACTGCAACTCATAGGCAAGTCCTGAGGCTGAACTAGGCCCAGAGACAGTAGACTGGAACCATGGGGGGGGTCTTGAGGGGGGGATAGTGATATATTAAGATACCAGCTAGGACAGCCAAGGGAGTGCTGGCATCACCCCTCCTCTAACCCCAGGCTGCATAGTTCATGGCTTCAAAGAGACCCCTTTCTTCTGCTTGAGGAGAGGAGAGGGAAGAGTGGGGAGGACTTAGTCTTGCATCTAGGATACCAGCTCAGCCACAGTAGGACAAGGCATTGATCAGATTCGTGAGGCCCTTGTTCCAGACCCGAGCTCCCAGATGACGTTTCTAGACACACCCTGGGCCAGAAGGGAAGCACTACCTTGAAGGAAAGGACCCATTCCTGCCAGCATTTATCACCTGCTAACTGAAGAGTTTTTAGGTGCTGAAGAGCAGAGATACCCAGGTATACATTGAGGGCCTTGATGAGCCTCTGAGACTTGCCGGGTTCAGGTAAGTTTCAGCACATTACAAGCTGTGGTGGCTACAGGGCAAAACTACTTCTGTTCGAGAAAAACAGAGGAAAAGTAAAAGGGTCTTTGTCTTGCACCTTAGGTACCAACACTGCCACAGGTGAGTAGAGCACCAAGTGGACTCTTGGGGTCCCTGATTCCAAGACTTGACTCTTGGATGGCATTTCTAGACCTTCCATAGGTCAGAGGGGTCCCACTGCTCTGAAGGGTGAGTCCCGGGCCAGACAACATTCACCACAAGCTGACTTAAGAGACCTTGGGCCAGAAGAGAATATCAGTAATAGTCTGGAAATACTCCTTAAAATCAGAGGTGGCAATGGCTACAGGGTGAGACACCAATGCCTCTTGAAAGGGGAGGGAATGGTGGGAAGGACTGCATCTTGTGATGTGAGTTCCAGCTTGGCTGCAATACATTAGAAAACCAGGTAGACTTCTGAAGTTTTTGACTAGTACCTGACTCCGGAATGGCACTTCTGGATCCCCCCAGAGTCTGGGGGACTTCACTGCCCTAAAGGGAAAAACACAGGCCTGGCTGGCTTTGCCACCTGTTGATTGCAGAGCCCCAGGTCCTTGAGAAAACATAATCAATAGCCAAGAAGTGGTAACAGCAGGCCTTGGACAAGACACAGCAGGCTTCTGCTCTGACCTAGTGCAGTCATAGTGGTGGTAGACACAGGGGCACTTGTGTAAATTCACCTCCAGCTTTAGACGGTTTAGAACAGAGACAGAGACTATATATTTGGGAGAAAGTAAGGGAAGAGAACAAGAGTCTCTGCCTTGTAATCCAGAGAATTCTCCCAGAAACTGTCCATGATCATCAAGGTGGTATTTCTAAGAGTGTCCAAGAACCATAGCATTAATAGGCTTGGAGTGGCCCCTAAAGCAGGAACAGCTTAGATCAAAACATTCACATCCTTTCAAATATTTGGAAAGCCTTCTCCAAAAGGATGGCACAAATAAGCCCAGAAAGTGAAGGCTATGATAAATATCTAATTCTCCAGTGCCTAGACACCAAAGAACATCTACTAACATCAACACCATCCAGGAAAACGTGACCTCACCAAACGAACTAAATAAGGTACCAGGGACCAATCCTAGAGAAACAGAGACATGTGACCTTTAAGAAAGACAATTCAAAATAGCTGTGTTGAGAAAACTCCAAGAAATTCAAGATAACACAAGAAGGAATTAAGAATTCTATCGAGATATTTTTTAAAAATCAAGCAAAAATTCTGGATCTGAAAAATGCAATTAGAGTATTGAAGAATGTGTCAGAGTATTTTAATAGAATGGATCTAGCAGAAGAAAGAATTAATGAGCTTGAAGACAAGCTATTTGAAAATACACAGAGGAGCCAAAAGAATAATCAAAAACAATAAAGCACATGTACAGGGTCTAGATATAATAGCCTCAAAAAGGCAAATTTAAGAGTTATTGGCTTAAAGATGAGGCAGAGAAAGATTGAGGTAGAAAGTTTATTCAAAAAGATAATAGCATAGAACTTCCCAAACCTTCCCAACTGATATACTGAAAGATATCAATATCCAAGTTTAAGAAATCAATAGAACACAAAACTACCTGAAGGCATTTAATAATTAAACTCCCAAAGGTCAAGGATGAAGGACAAATCCCCAGAGCAGCAAGAGGAAAAAAACAAACAACATACAATGGAGTTCCAATCTGTCTGGCAGCAGACTTTTCAGTAGAAATATTACAGGACAGGAGAGAGTGGCAAGAGATATTCAAAGTGTTAAAGAAAAATAATTTTTATCTTAGAATACTATATCTAGCAAAAATATCATTCAAGCAATAAGGAAAAATAAAGACTTTCCCAGACAAAATCTGTAAAGTTTCATCAATACCAAACCTGTCCTACAAGAAATGTTGAGGGGAGTGCTTCAAACAGAAAGAAGAAAATCACTAATGAGCAATAAATAATTACTGAAAGTTCAAAACATACTGGTAATAGTAAGTACACAAAAAAACACAGACCATTATAACACTGTAACTGAGGTGTGTAAACTACTCATCCTAAGTAGAAAGATTAAACAATTAACCAATCAAAAACAATAACTGCAACAACTTTTCCAGGTATATGAAGTATGATTAGCTACAAACAGAAACCATAAAAACTTAAAAAGTAGGGTGACAAAGTTAAGGGAAGTTTTTATTAGTTTCTTTTTGCTTTTGTGTTTGTTTATGCAAATAGTGTTAAGTTATTATTAGGTTAAAATAATGGGTTATAAGATACTATTTGCAAGCCTCATGGTAACCTCAAACCAAAAAACATACAATGGCTAAACAAAAAATAAAAAGCAAGAAACTAAATCGTAACACCAGGGAAAATCGTCTTCGTGACAGGAAGGCAGGAATAAAAGAAAGAAAGAGAAGACCACAACAAACAAGAAAACAAATAATAAAATGGCAGGAGTAAGTCCTCACTTATCAATAATAATATTGAATGTAAATGGACTAGCTCTCCAATCAAAAGATACAGGCCAACAGAATGGATAAACTAAACAAGACCCATCAATCTCTTGCCTACAAGAAACACACCACCTATAAAGACACACAAAGACTGAAATGAAGGAATGGAAAACGATATTCCATGTCAATGGAAACTACAAAAGAGAAGGAGTAACTACACTTATATCAGACAATATAGATTTCAAAACAAAAACTATAAGAAGAAACAAAGAAAGTAACTACATAATGATAGAGGGATCAATTCAGCAAGAGGATATAACAGTTTTAAATATATATGCACCCAAAACAGGAGCACCCAAACATATAAAGGAACTACTATTAGATCTAGAGAGAGATAGGCTCCAACACAATACGAGCTAGAGATCTTAATACCCCATTTTCAGCATTGGTCAGATCTTTCAGACAGAAAATCAACAAGGAAACATCAGACTTAATCTGCACCATAGATAAAATGAAGGTAATAGATACAGAACATTTTATCCAAGAGCTGCAGAATACACATTCTTTTCCTCAGAGCATGGATCATTCTCAAGGACAGACCATATGTTAGATCACAAAACAAGTTTTAAAAATTTAAAAAATTGAAATAATATCAAGCATCTTCTCTGACTGCAATGGAATAAAACTAGAAATTAATAACAAGAGGAATTTAATAAATTACAAGAATACATGGAAATTAAACAACTTGCTGCTGGATGACCAGTGGGTCAGTGAAGAAATTAAGAAGAAAATTGAAAAAATTCTTGAAACAAATTATAATGGAGACACAACATAGGAACCCCTATGGGATACAGCAAAAGCAGTACTAAGAGGGAAGTTCATAGCTGTACGTGCCTACATTAAAAAGGAGAAAAAACTTCAAATAAACAATCTAATGATGCATTTTAAAGAGCTAGAAAGGGAAAAGTAATCCAAACACTAAATTAGCAGGAGAAAATAAGTAATAAAGATCAGAGCCAAAATAAGTGAAATTGAAATTAAAAAATACAAAAGATCAATAAAAAAGGTTCATTTTTCTGAAAGGCTAAACAAAATTGACAAACTTTTAGCCAGACTAAGAAAAAATGAGAGATGATCTAAATAAATAAAATCAGAAATAAAAAAGGAAGCATTACAGCTGATAATTGCAGAAATTCATAGGATCATTAATGGTTACTATGAGCAACTATATGCCAATAAATTGGAAAGTCTAGAATAAATATATAAATTTCTATATACATACAACCTACCAAAATTGAACCAGGAAGAAATTCAAAACTTGAGCAAGCCAAAAACAAGTAACAAGATCAAAGCCATAATGAAAAGTCTTACAGTAAAAAAAGTCCGGAACCTGATAGCTTCACTGCCAGATTCTACTAAACATTCAAAGAACAACTATTACCAATTGTACTCAAACTATTCAGAAAAATAGAGAATACTTGCAAACTCATTCTGTGAAGCCAATATTACCTTGATATACCAAAACCAGATAAAGACATATTTTTTAAAAAAAGAAAACTACAGGCCAATATCACTGATGAATATTGATGCAGAAATCCTGAACAAAATACTAGCAAACCAAATTGAACAATACATTAGAAAGATCATCCATCATGACCAAGTGGGATTTATCCCTGGGTGCATGGATGGTTCAACATATACAAGTCAATCAATATGATACATCATATCAATAGAATAAAATATAAAACGCATATGATCATTTCAATTGATGCTGAAATGCATTTGATAAAATTCAGCATTTCTTCATTGTAAAAACCCTCAAAAAACTGGGTGTACAAGGAAAATACCTCAACACAATAAAAGCCATATATAACAGACACACAGCTAGTATCATACAGAATGGGGAAAAACTGAAAGCCCTTCCTCTAAGATCTGGAACACAACAAGGATGCCCACTGTCACCTCTGTTATTCAACATAGCACTGGAAGTCCGAGCCAGAGCAATCAGACAAGAGAAATATATAAAGGACTTCCAAATTGGAAAGGGGCACCCTGAAAAAGAACAGGATAACAGCGATGTTCAGGGAACAAGGGAAATAACCATAAGGTCTGACTGCCTGCGGGGCTGGGCAGAACAGAGTCATATTTTTCTTACTGCAGAAAATGAGTAGGAGAAAAATCACAGAATTCTTTTCCCAGTAAGGAATAACCCTGGGAAGAGAATGCATTCTCAGAGGAGGCTTGTGGGGTTGTCTGTCTTATGCAATTGAAGATAAGGGATAAAATATGCCCTGGTCTCCTGCATTGCCCTCAGGCTTGCTAGGATTAGGAAATTTCAGCCTGGTGAATTCTAGTCAGAACGGTTCTCTGCTCTTGAACCCTGTTTCCTGTTAAGATGTTTATCAATGACAATGTATGCACAGTGGGACACGGAACATCATCATTAATTATAATTTCATTATGGCCTTGTAAACTTGCTTTGCCCTTCTGTCCCTGTGATCTCTTATTGCCCCTAAAGCATGTAATCTTGTGACCCCCTCCCTATTCACTCCTCCCCTTTTGAAATCCCTAATAAAAAAGTGCTGGTTTTGCTGCTCAGGAGGCATCATGGAAACTGCTGACTTGTGATGTCACCCCCAGAGGCCCAGCTGTAAAATTTCTCTCTTTTGTACTCTTTCTCTTTATTTCTCAGACCAGTCAACACTTAGGGAAAATAGAAAAGAACATACATTGAAATATTGGGGGCTGGTTCCCCCAGTAAAGACCCAGAAAAGCCAAAGCTATCCTAAGCCAAAAGAACAAAACTGGAAAAATCACATTTTCCCCTGGCTTCAAATTCTACTACAGAGCTATAGTAACCAAAACAGCATGGTACTGGCATACAAACAGACACATAGACCAATAAAACAGAATACAGAACCCAAAAACAAATCCACACACCTACAGTGAATTCATTTTTGACAAAGGTGCCAAGAAAATACACTGGGGAAAAGATAGTCTCTTCCATAAATTGTGCTGGGAAAACTGGATCACCATAGATCCATCGATCACAAAAGAATAAAACTATTCACCTATCTCATACCATATAAAAATACCAAATCAAAATGGATTAAAGACTTAAATATAAGATCTCAAACTATGAAACTACCACAAGAAAATATTGGGGAAAATATCCAGGACATTGGTCTGGGCAAAGATTTCTTGAACAATACCCCAGAAACACAGGCAACCAAAGCAAACATGGAAAAATGGGATCACATCACGTTAAAAAGCTTCTGAACAGCAAACAGTACAACCATCGAAGTTAAGAGACAACTCAGTAAATGGGAGAAAGTATTTGCAAACTACCTCCTCTGACAAGGGATTAATAACAAGAACATATAAGGAGCTCAAACAACTCTATAGGAAAAAAATCTAATAATCTGATCAAAAATGGGCAAAAGGTTTGAAAAAACATTTTTTCCAAAGAAGACATATAAATGGAAAACAGGCATATGAAAAGGTGATTACCATCACAGATCATCAGAGAAATGCAAATCAAAACTACAATGAGATATTATCTCATTCCAGTTAAAATAGCTTATATCCCAAAGATAGGCAATAACAATTGCTTGTGATGGTGTAGAGAAAAGGGAATCCTTGTACATGGTTGGTGGGAATGTAAATTAGTATGACCACAATAAAGAACAGTTTGGAGGTTCCTCAACAAAACAAAAATTGAGCTACCATATGATTCAGTAGTCCCACTGCTGGATATATACTCAAAAGAAAAAATATCAGTATATCAAAGAGATATCTGCACTCCTATGTTTGTTGCAGCACTCTTTACAATAGCTAAGATTTGAAAGTAACCTAAGTGTTCATTAACAGATGAATAGATAAAGAAAATAGGATACACATACACAATGGAACACACTGTTCAGCCATAAAAATGAATGAGATCCAGTCATTTACAGCAACATGGATTGAACTGGATATCATTATGTTAAGGGAAATAAGCCAGGCACAAAAAGACAAACATCACATGCACTCATTTGTGGGATCCCAAACTCAAAACAATTGAACTCATAAACCTAGAGAGTAGAAGAATTATTACCAGAGGCTAAGAAAGGTAGAGACGGCTTGGCAGGGGAGATGGGTAAAGTCAATGGTTACAAAAAAAATAGAAAGAACGAATAAGACCCACTGTTTAATAGCACAATAGAGTGACTATAATCAATAATCATTGTATATTTTTAAACAACTTAAAGAATGTATTTGGAGTTTTTGTAACTCAAAGGATACATGCTTCAGGGAATGAATATCCCATTCTCCAGGATGTGCCTATTTCACAGTTTCATGCCTGTATCTAAACATCACATGTACCTAATAAATATATACACTTACTATGTACCCACAAAATATTTTAAAAATTATTTTAAAAATTCTAAAAAATGTCATGCACAGGACTCTACATGTCCACGGCTGGGGGCCAGCTCAGGAAAGAGTTGAAAATACCTCATTTCTCACCTATGGTTGACCTTGAGGTTCTGTGTGAGCAAGAATTAAAGGCTAAAGAAGAGTTATAAACTCCCTGTGCAAGCATTGAAATTATACCCAACACACACGCAGAGCCCTTCAGTAAAAGCTAGGAGATATATACATTCAAGTCATTTAAGAAAATATGTCTGATCATTAAAGGGGCTCTTAACTAACTGAACAGAGGCTTCAGTGTCCACACACAACAAATAATACAAGCTTTAGATAATTAGTCCAGGAAAGTCACTAAACAAATGGCAACAATAATAACAGCAAAGAAAATGACATATGGGTGGCCAGGGAGAATCTGATCCCCAGAGTTGGCACATTATATTATTTAAAATGTTCAGTTTTTGAAACACAAAGAAACAGAAAAGTATGGTCTATTCACAAGAGAAAAATAATTGAAGGCAATAAAAATGGTCTCTGAGGAAGTCCAAATGTTGGCATTTCTAGATAACTAAAACAATCTAGCACACTGAGACAACTAAGAAGGACACAATGTCATAAGCTGTTATAAATATCTTCAAAGAACTAATGAAAACCCTGTATAAAAAATTAAAACAAAGTATGAAAACATCTTACCAAAGACAAAATATAACCAAAGAGACAAAAATTATTTTTAACAAAGACCAAATTGAATTTTGGAGTGAAAAGTACACTAACTGATATTAAAAATTCACTAAAGGGGCTCAACAGTAGATCTGAGCAGGCAGAAAAACCAGTGAATTTAAACAAATGTTGATTGAAATTATCCAGTCTGAGGAATGGAAAAAAAATGTGAAGAAAAATAAACACGGTCTCAGAGACTTGTGGGACACCATCAATTATACAAACGTATGCATAATGTCAGTTTCAGAAGCAGAGGAGAGTGAAAGAAATGGAAAGAATAACTGGAGAAATCATGGAGATTATGTAATCTGTCTATCTATCTAATAACATATATATATATATAAAATCACAGAAGAAAAAAATTTCAAATTTTATGAAAAAAGTTAGTCTCCACATCAAAGAAGCTCAACAAACTCCAAGTGGAATAAACTAAAAGCAATCCACACCTTGATATTCAAGGGGTGAAGAGCCAAAGACAGAGAGAATATTGAAATCTGCAAGAAAAATGTGGCTCTTCACTACCAGGGACACTTGATAAAATTAATAGTTGACTTCTCATCAGAAACAACAGAGGCCAGAAGGCAGTGGTATAACGTATTTAAAGTGCTTTAAAAAATAGACTGTCAACCAAGAATTTTATATCCCGCAAAAATCTTTCAAATATTACAGAGAAGGAGTGGTTCTGCACATACGTGCAGACCATATTAGAAATGGATACATAGGCAGTTGTGGTGGTTTTCTTTGCTGAATAAAACACTCTGTGTAGACCTCAATGCTTCAGTGTCTTCTCTTTGGAATTATATAAAGCTCAAAAATGATGTCTTGAACATATGATTCCAAGACAATTGTATTTTCTTCAGAAGGCCACTTCTACCAAGTTGAAGTAGTATATAGGTATTTCTAGATACTTGTTTACCATCAACCTCCATTATACATATCCTACCAGCAATTCTCAAACTGTAGTCCCCAGACCAGCAGTTTCAGAACAACCTGGGAACATACTAGAATTTCACATTCTTGAGC